>NW_027660372.1:70000-87500 GCF_963280865.1 Gymnoscopelus braueri | reverse complement strand
CCTCATCCTCATGGATACAACCTCATCCTCATGCATACAACCTCATCCTCATGGATACAACCTCATCCTCATGGATACAAACTCATCCTCATGCATACAACCTCATCCTCATGGATACAACCTCATCCTCATGCATACAACCTAATCCTCACTGGAAGAACCAAGTATAGGCCTATCGACATTCTCTGGTCAGAGACTCCACTTGCGCTTCATTTAGGTAAAATATTGGTGATGCTGCCCAGTGTTATTATTTTACAAACACAATTTAGTAACTTCCTGAAAAGTAGACCGTTTACAGACAGCTGTTCCACCCGTCAGCAAATATACACGTTTAACCACTTACGCCCTATATACTTCCTTGTATGACAAACAGCAAAAATATAAATAATGTTGCAACCAATTGCTTGATTTTAGTTCTGCTATTTTGCCGTTTTTGAAATATTATTTAAAAAATCTCATTATTAACTCACCTCGGATTGTGATCAAACTGATTCTTGATGGATAAATGTTGATTCTTAGACTTTAATTTAAAGAAGTTGAGCAGAGATTGGGCAGCACTTTGTGACTCCCTCTCTGTTGGTGTGCATCGGAGGAAATAACTGACAGTAAAACAAAGGTCATGTGACCTTGGCTTGAGAACTTACATGATTGGATAGCTGAATGACTCCCATTTCAATGATGTCATTAGATTAGTTTTATTTTCATGCATTGTGGGAAATGTAGTGAAATGATCTATTGCCTACAACATGTAATAAAGGGTTCAAGCACAAAGCAAGTGAAGCAGAGTTAAGACTCGAGGGTGTTAAAAATCCCATTCCAACCACAATCATGCATCATTGTTTATGTATTATTATTATTTATTTATTTATTTTTGTTGTTGAAAATATTACCAGGGATAGGGCCCGACAAGCTTAATGCTTCTCCCTAACCCTTTTTTGGGCACTTTATTTATGAAAATTATTATGATTGATACTATGATTATTATGATTATTATGAATATTATTGTAAACTGTACTGTACATAAATCTATTTTTGTATTTGTATACTTGTCAAAGGATCTGAAAATAAGACTGAAATGAACTGAACTGAACATCATTTAAATGTTCCAGTGTGGTCTGTTTGTTAATGTCTCCGCCAGGCCGAAAGGCATGGCGAGAGAGTATGTTTTACCCCCTGTACGTCCGTCCGTCCGTGTGTGTGTGTGTGTGTGTGTGTGTGTGTGTGTCATTCTGTCATTTTGTGTACAGCTAATCTCTGGCACCGTTGGCTTGATCGCAGCGAAACTGTGCACACACACTCCCTGGATGCCAGAGCAGAACCTCTGCTCAAAGTTTTTCACATGGGCCTTTTATAGCGCCACCAGGAGGCCGATTTGTGCAAAACACATTTTTGGACAGTACTCCTACAGATTTTGGCCAAAAATCCCGCAAATCGGTACACAGTATCTCTATAGTCATTAAAAGAAACGGCTCATTTCAGATTCTTCATATTCCATCCTGATTGGCAAAAAATGGCTTTCAAAGTTTGCAGGAGTACTCCGTTTCGAACAAAATGCCTCACATCATGAACACAGCATGCAATTTTGCACAAACATAGCCATTAGGAGGAAGAAATGCCATTTGAAAATGTTCAATCAGCCTCATGGTGGCGCTCTAACAGGCCGATTCGTGTTTTTACCTATAACTGCACCGGTTAGTGTAAAACTTTGTATGCACACTCTGTAGAGGCCAAGGAAAAACCTTTGCCCTGCATATTTCACATTTGCCTTTTATAGCGCCACCAGGAGGCAGTCTTATGTAAAACACATTTTTGGATATTAAAGGTCCTTACACACCGGGGCGAATTCTTCATGCGAATAAATACGTTTTTTTTTTAAACCTTATAAAGTCAATGCAAGCGTCCACATCAGTTTCGCGAAGCGAAAAAGCGTCTTTTAATTATTCGGAATGAGTCCGAATTTTGCATATATTCGCATATTCGCCGGTGTGTAAGGACCTTAAGCCTTCAGATTTGATCCAAATTTCACGCAAATCGGTACACATGATCTCTATAGTCATGTGATCAAGTTTGATCTGTTTGATTTTTCATATTCCATCCTGATTGGCTAACATTGACATGTAATGTTTGCTGGAGTTGCCCGTTTTGAACAAAATGATGCAAATCATGAACGCAGCGTCCGATTGCGGTGAAACTTTGAATGCACATTTGCACTGTGTTGAGGAACAAATGCCATCCTTTTAACATTGGCCTGTTATAGCGCCACCAGCAGGTCAAATTTAGCAAAACACATTTTTAGAACAAAATGCCTCAAATCATGCATGCAGTGTACGATTGCCGTGCACGGCCTAGGAATAAATGGCACCCTTTTCACATTGGTCTATTATAGCGCCACCAGGAGGCCAAAATAACCTACCTGACCTGGCGGAGACCTGTGCTCCGAGGAGCAATTTTTCTAGTTAAGGTGTTATTTTGACTAGAAGGTTATGGGTGAGTGATCTTATGATGTCATATGACGAGGGTTCAGATGATCTTAAAATGATATTCTTCTTCCTAACTCAACCCCTACACCCTGAGTAACCAGGGCGTTGCTAAGCAACAACTAGAATGAACAGAAATGAAGAAGATGAAGGGAGAAAGAAGTGAGACAGAAACAGGGACATAACTTCAAGTAAAACCCATGTGTGGTCAGACTGCAGCGTTTGTTTCAGGCTGTGAAGACCATAAATAATAATAATAATGTAACTCTACCTAGCAACCGACTGCTGACACATTACACAGAGTAATGATTTGTGTCATGGAGTCACTGTGTTACTAATTACACTGAATATTACATTATTTCACTCAATATACCTAAATGTAAATTATTATGTTAGGCAGCCATAAAGATCTAGCTAAATAATTGTATTACATGTATCTGGGTCTTTGTGAGATTATTTATGCAGTGAACATTTAAATGATTTAACAGATAAGACAGATGTTAAATTAAAACGGACATGTGTTGAAGGAATTATGTTGCAAAACACAACCGAGACGAACCGTAAGCGCTACGCCACAACACAGTAGCTACTTCCTGTTTTCGTCTGTCTGTCTGTCTGTCTGTCTGTCTGTGTGCGCTCGCGCGCGCGTGCGTGCGTGCGTGTGTGTGCGCGCGTGTGTGTGTGTACGGGGCTTGCAGTTACAACCATAGACATATAAAGGTAGACGCCTCCTCTGGCTCTGAAGCGTCTGTATGGCGGACGCGCTTCCGCTCCCGGGGGGGCAGCTGGAAATGTCCGCGTACGTCACAGAAGGGGGCGTTCAGTAGGCCAATCAGAGGCAGGTGGGGGCGGGACAACTAGATTCTGACAAGTCCTGGAAAAGACGCGCTGTGGTTGGCCAGTAGTCAACACGCTGTGATTGGCCAGTGCTTGTTCCCCCCGGAAATATGGCGGCCACCATACCAAACAGGTTGCTCCCACGAACTGCAGAGGCCAATGAGGTATCTAGGTTTCTATATCTATGGTTACAACAGTACACTCTCCTCCTGTCTCAATCAGCTCGCCCCCATAAAAACTAAATCCGTCTCCTACACCCACTCCACCCCCTGGTGGTACACTGACCACCTCCGTCACCTCAAAGCCAAGGGCCGGCAGCTTGAACGGCTTGCAAAGAAAACAAATGTCATATCACTCTATGCCCCTCAAGTTGGCAGATGTGTGGATGAGAAGGATGTGTTCTGGGACAAGGCCATTATGGTGTTGTCGGGGATCCCTCAGGATGAGGCTATAATCCTTGGAGGTGACCTGAATGGACATGTGGGAAGGGAGTCAAGTGGCTTTGATGGAGTCCATGGTGGTCAGGGATATGGCCTGAGGAACATCGAGGGAGAGAGGATTCTGGAGTTTGGAGATGCACTGGAGCTGGTGGTGTGCAACACACTTTTCAAGAAGAACGAACCAACATACAGTTCGGGCGGATGTAAGAGCACAATAGATTACATCATGGTCATAAAGGAGGACCGCGTCCTGGTCAGGAATGTCAACACAATTGCTGGAGAAGAGTGCGTGTCTCAGCACCGCCCAGTCATCGGAGATCTACAGTGGCTCTTTACAGTGGAGCATGTACAGTAGTTAGAATGGGAATGAGAGACAGTGATGGGTTCGAAGTAAGGGTGGGTGTGCATCAGGGATCAGTACTCAGTCCATTGCTGTTCGCTATTGTGATGGATGTGGTAGTGGGGTGGACTACCATGGGAGCTGCTCTATGCGGATGACCTGGTACTGATGGCTCACTCAAGGGAAGACCTAGCAAAGAGGCTAGCAGCCTGGAGGACATGCTTGGAAGTGAAAGGGATGAAGGTGAATGCGGAGAAGTCAAAGGTCATGGTTGGTGGTGCTGGCCTGGGAGTGATACCGCAGTCAGGAGCATGGCCATGTGGAGTCTGTGGGAAGGGAGTACAAGCTAACTCTCTCCAGTGCAAGGGCTCCACAGGAGATGCAGTGGAGTAAAATGTAGCCTGCAAGTGGCCAGCGAAACATTCCAGTGCAAGCGGTGCAGAGGAGAAGTCGCACAGGTAGATGCAGCCGAGCAAGAGGGGCTTGTAGTAGACGGGGAGACGTATGAGGTGGTGGACAGTTTCTGCTACCTGGGAGACATGCTTAACGCTGATGGGGGGGTGGACCTAGCGGTGACCACAAGGGTGGGAAGTGGATGGAAGAAGTTCAGGGAACTCATGCCCTTCCTAACATCCAAGGCCCCATCCCTGAAGATGAAAGGGCAAGTGTACTCAGCCTGCGTCAGAAGTGGCATGACATATGGAAGTGAGACATGGGCCCTGAGGGTGGAGCATGAAGAGAAGCTGAACAGAGCAGAGATGAGGATGATCAGATGGATGTGCGGTGTATCACTGAGGGAGAGAAAGACCAGTGCAGAGCTGAGACAGAAGATGGGAGTGGAGGCCATAGTGGATGTGGTGAGGAGAGGCAGACTGCGATGGTACGGACACATTGTAAGGAAGGAGGAGAATGATTGGGTGAAGAAAGTAATGTCGATCAACATGGAGGGGACAAGACCCAGTGGCCGGCCTAAGAAGACCTGGCAGATGACCGTGTTAGCTGACATGAAAGCACTCGGCATCAATCACGAGATGGCCATGGACCGTTCCCGGTGGAAGAAAGCCATAGCGAGAACCCAGTCTAACCCAGCGGAGCCTGGAAAGCGGACTTTAAACAGATGATGATGATGCTGAACAGCTATAGGCTACTGCAACTATGGCATCCAGGTGAAACACGACGTTAATCATAATCGTGGACCTATTTTTAACTCTATACGACCTGTTAAAACGTTACCACTTTGAACTGAATAGTTCTATGAGGAGACGACAAGATTCTCACAACTCATCAACTTTCCCACGGCTGTCCCAACTAGACGCACGGACGGCATCCACTACCTAACTATACAGTATAACCTCCTGTGAGTGAGTAGTAATGTATTGCCCTAACAGGTCAGCTGAGCCACGTTATGAAGGATTAATCTGAAATGCCGAATTTTGTGCAGTGCCCTTTGATTAGAAAATGCGTTCAAACGCAATTGATTATTGAGAAACCATTACGCACGCAGCATGCGCAAATGGTAATGTAGATAATTAATGTATTTGTGTAAGATGACCCTGCTATATAAAATGTGTATATTATGATGGTTCAATAGCTCAATCCAAAATATAATGCTGTAGGCCTAAGTGTTAGGCTATATTTACGCACCTGCTTGTCATTAATGCATAAAAATAATTATGACCGTTATTTTTATCAGATGTCTGATAAATTTGAATCCTTCCGGCCATTGGGACCGGCAAATTAAAATCCTAGCGCGACCCCTGACACACACACACACACACACACACACACACACACACACACACACACACACACACACACACACACACACACACACACACACACACACACACACACACACACACACACACACACACACACACACACACATCGATGGACAAGTGAATTAACAAAAAAACTATCTAACAGCAAACTCAAGCTATAGGATACTGTAATAGAATATAGCAGTCCTCAGACCACCACCAAACATGGATGATCCAGGTGCAGAGGTTACTCCAAAATATTTTCAGTAATAACCCTGAAATAGTATAGCTGTTTAACTCCCGTTTTTGAGCAAATCGTGCACTTTTTGTAAGAAGCGTGAAACTTTCAGCATAGTTAGTATATGCCATAATGTTCATTTTCAGACGGGGAGGGAAGTCAGATTTGACCTCTGAGGACCGTGAGAGGTCAAATCCAAAATGGCCGCTAGTCCAACTTAAGTTTGGAACCAAACACAGTAGAAAAAAGTTTAAAATATAATTTCCAACTAAATAGGGGATGCCTTTTCATGTGGTAATACTTTTGAGATTTCAAGGAAATGCATTTAGGTCGAGGTCAAGGTAAAAAAGTGCCCAAAAAATGCAGTGATTTCCTAAGAATCAACAAATGGCAGTGCAACAATCAATGGTCTCTTATATAGGCAACACCAACAATGACACACCTGATGTGGTTCAGACAATTAATTTATTAACATTCCTCTAGTAGAGGGCAAGGAACTTTATGCAACTAATGGGAGTGGAGTCCTCTGTTCTCCTGCTGATAGAAACTTGGCCTGCCCTGCCCCATGTTCGCAAGAGGAGGCTGACACTCGTCTGCTTCTGCATGTGGCAGATGCTGTGCAAAAGGGGTGTAAGAAGGTGACCATACGCACTGTTGATACTGATGTGGTAGTACTGGCTGTGGCTTCATTCAGCAAGATAGGTCCTGGTGAGCTGTGGGTTGGCTTTGGTGTTGGATCAAGCTTTCGGTATATAGCTGTTCATGAAATGGTTCCCACAATGACTCCAACACAGTGTCTGACTCTTCCAGTCTTTCACGCTTTCACCGGGTGCGACACTGTATCTGTGTTTGCTGGCAGAGGAAAGAAGACTGCCTGGGAAACTTGGAAGTCATTCCCAGAGGTGAATGAGGCTTTCAGTAAACTCCTACAGATGCCAAGTGAGGTCAGTGAAGGATCAATGTTCCTGCTAGAGCGATTTGTGGTGCTCATGTATGACCGAACCAGTGAGTGCATGGAAGTGAATGATGCCAGGAAACAGCTCTTCACGAAGAAGTCAAGAACACTAGAGAACATTCCTCCAACCCAGGCAGCACTCAAGCAACACATCAAGCGCACTTGCTACCAGGCAAACTGTTGGAACCAGGCATTGGTACTGGAACCAGAGATGCCAGAGCCATCTGAATGGGGCTGGACAAAGGAAACAACTGGGTGGCAACCATTTTGGACCACTCTCTCTGAAGCATCCAAATCGTGCCATGAATTAATCCGCTGTCGCTGCACGAAAGGGTGTACTGGACGATGCAAGTGTGCCAAAGCTGCTCTCAAATGTACTGCACTGTGCCTCTGTTGTGGAGACTGTTAAATTTTGATTATTACCATTATCATTATTATCACAACTTATTTTTGGTCTTGTTGATCAAGACCTATTTTTGGTCTTGTTGTACTCTTTCCTGTACGCAAGATGTGACAATAAAGAAGCCTTGAACCTTGATTATTGTCATTTACTATGAATTTAGTATTGAAATAGACTACCACCATAGGTTTAATCTGTTTGTTTGTTTTGTATTATTCCCATTGTCACAAAATGGAAGTTCAGTTTCACTATATTGCAGTACCCAGTGTCAAAGATAAAACATACTTATTAATATGTAATTTGACCTTGACCTTGATTTAATGTATGTCCTTGGGTTCTGGCAATCTCCAACATATCATCAAATGAATGGGCAACCTCAACTTAGTTTGAAAGAACGCCTTAAATGATTTTTTAAAAAGTATTTAAACATTTAGACCCAGCAGACTGGCGGCCATCTTGGATTTGACCTCTCAGAGGTCAAATCTGACTTCCCTCCCCGTCTGAAAATGTATGTTATGGTATTTACTAACTATGCTGAAAGTTTCACCCTTCTTACAAAAAGTGCATGATTTATAGTGCCAAACAGCTCTACTAAAAAGATTAAAGGTCAAATATATCTTACGGGCCTGATTATTAACCACACAATAGATGCCATTGTATCCAAATCTTTAAAAAATAATATTATATTAGAATCTACAAAAATACAATTTATCATAGCTAGAAAGCAAAGGGTTAGCCTAAAAGTATTTGGGCAATTTGGACAAATAAATCAATCAATATTACATTCATTACTTGATTGATTGATGTACTTTTATTTAGTAAGACATGAGAATCACAGTACATGGAAGTACAAAATTCACAATACAAGGTCTACTAAACTGGAAGACTCAGTTAAGCACGCAGCTTGTTTAAGATGAGAACCCCATGCACACAAATCATGATGAGACAGACAGATATACACACTACTATACAGAATGTCATACAATCAGCTTTCAGGCTGGTATGAAGAGAGAAAAATAAAAACTTTATAACCAGCTTGTCAGTTAAACTTTGTGATCAAAATGAAAACATGACTTTAATGTTGGCAGACAACATTGGTATGTAGGTTAACACGCAAAGCTAGTTTTAAGAAGGTAAACATTATGCTCATAATCCTACTCAGGTTAGCTAACAAGCTATTATAACTACAGGCCTAATAAACAGGAGATTGGGATGGAGGGAAGTTGGTGAAGGAGGGAGGGGGAAGGGCCACAGGTGGACTCCATTCAACTGCATGTGGCTTATTATAAAATCATTGTTATGAAATATTTTCGTTTTATTCCATATTAATAACACCAGTTTTGGAATGGCGGATACATAACATAACTACAATATGTAAAAAATAAAATAAAATAAAAACAGCACCCCCAATACCCATCTCCATTCTCCAATCTCCCCTTCCTCTCTAAAATACTGCAACAAGCAGTTGAGACCACATCACACCAGTCCTCCATGACCTCCACTGGTTGCCTGCCAAACAAATAATTCACTTCAGAATGCTCACTCACCACCTATAAGACCCTACACAACCTGGCTCCCCCCTACCTCTCTGACCTCCTCGAGCCACACATCCCGTCCCCTTCCCTCAGACTATCAAAACAAACTTATAGTCGCAAAAGTGTGGGAAACTTTACCTGTCTGACACGCTGGCTGTCAATCAATCTCTGTATGTTCCAAGATACTGTGTTTGTTTGTTAAAAGTATTGAAGGTAAACAAACCATGAAGCTGCATCACAAACATTAAAACAGTTTTATAACAGCTTCCCCACTCATCTCCTCTCCTCTATTCTCCACTTGTCTCTTCTCTTCATTCATTCATTAAATTCTCACAGGTGATTGATCAGAGCTCATCTCTGCTCTACATACTGTGTGTGTTGTTTCTCCTGTGTGATAGTGCCCCCTAGTGGACTGCATTCATTCCTGCACGGATAATCATCCATACCTCACTGCTTGAGTGAAACTCTTCAAGGCAAGGCAAGGCAAGGCAACTTTATTTATATAGCACTTTTCATACACAGGGCAATTCAAAGTGCTTTACAGAATAAAAAATCATAATACAAAGTGCAACAATGCACTTTAAAAAGAAATGAAATGGAGAATATAATAGATACAATTAAAATAAGATAAAAGAGCAAAATAAATACTCCCACCTTTTATACAAAACATGATAATAATAATAAAAAGTGACATTGTCATTGTTCTTAGCCATCATTGGGTAGGGTAAGCAATGTTAAATAAATATGTTTTTAACTTGGACTTAAAAACAGCTATGGTTGGGGATTGTCTAATGTAAGCTGGAATATTGTTCCAGGTTTGTGGTGCATAGTAGTGAAATGCTGCTTCACCATGTTTTGTTTCAACAAATGGAACAATTAATAGGCCAGCCCCAGATGACCTAAGGGTTCTAGGAGGTTCATATGGCTCCAGCATGTCTAAGATGTAGCTGGGCCCAGAGCCACAGAGACATTTATAGACAAGTAACAACATTTTAAAATCAATTCTCTGGGGGACTGGTAGCCAATGTAAAGATTTTAGGACTGGTGTAATATGGTCATATTTTCTAGTTTTGGTCAGGACTCTAGCAGCAGCATTCTGAATCAGTTGGAGTTGTCTAAGCGCTTTGCTTGAGAGTCCTGTGAGCACACCATTACAGTAATCCAGTCTACTGGAAACAAAAGCATGTATAAGTGTTTCTAGGTCTTGCTTGGACATAATTCCCCTGACTCTTGCAATATTTTTAAGGTGATAGTAGGCAGATGAAATTACAGATTTTATATGACTGTTAAAATTTAAATCTGAATCTAGGACAACACCAAGATCTCTGACCTGACTCTTAGGTATAAGAGACCGGGATTTAAGGTGAGAGATTACTCTCTGTCTCTGGTTCTGTGGTCCAAAAATGATTATCTCAGTCTTATCTTGATTTAATTGAAGAAAATTTTGCCGCATCCAGTCATTGATTTCCTCAATGCAGTGACAGAGGGAATCAACAGGACCATAGTCGGTTGATGTAACTGATATGTAGATTTGCGTGTCATCTGCATAATTATGGTAATTGACTTTATTCTTGCTTATTATGTGTCCTAGGGGAAGCATATAAAGATTAAATAGGAGGGGTCCTAGAATGGACCCCTGCGGAACCCCACAGGTCATGGCCACCTGTTCAGACACACAGTTTCCAATAGAGACAAAGTATTTCCTATTTTGAAGGTATGATTTGAACCACTCTATGACAGTTCCAGAGAGTCCCACACAGTGCTCTAATCTTTGTATTAAAATTGAATGATCCACAGTGTCAAACGCGGCACTAAGATCCAGTAGAACTAGGACAGAGACATTGGCAGAGTTATTATTAAGGCGAATGTCATTTAGAACCTTTATGAGTGCAGTCTCAGTACTATGATGGGGCCGAAATCCTGACTGAAACTTGTCAAAACAATTATTTAAAAGTAAGAAGTGACTCAGTTGTTGATGAACAACCTTTTCAATAATTTTACCTAAAAAGGGTAAGTTTGATATGGGCCGATAATTATTTAGTACAGCAGCATCAAGGCTACTCTTTTTAAGGAGAGGCTTGACAACTGCAGTTTTCAGGTCCCCAGGAAAAATGCCAGATTGAAGAGAACCATTCACAATATTGACTAGTTCTTTCACCAGACTGCCCAAAACAGCTTTGAAAAAACTAGTGGGTAAAATATCAAGGCAACAGGTAGATGAATTCAAACTGGAAACGATATCTTCAAGTATTTTGTCATCAATTAGATTAAATTGCACCATACATACCATGTTGCTTCTGGAGGCCTGTGGTAGTGATAGGATGGCCGTGTTTGACACTGAGACTGAGGAGTTACAAGCATTCCTGATACCTTGAATCTTGTCATTAAAAAATGATGCAAACTCATTACATTTGCTGATAGTGACTAGTTCTGATGATATTAAAGCTGGAGGATTAGTTAACCTGTCAAATGTAGAAAATAACATGCGTGAGTTGTTACTGTGCTTTTTGATTAACTCAGAAAAATATGATTGCCTGGCACTTTTCAATTTCATGTTAAAAATATGTAGGTTTTCTTTATAAATTTCAAAATTATTTGAGTTTGATTTGGAGCTAGATCAAATTCAGCTTTGATGGCTTCCATAAAAAGTGTTGTGGTATTCTCATGAATGTATCTCTTTTTGATAGTTTCAGATCCAATCTTAGTTTTTGGTGTAATAAAGAGGTCAAAAAATATGCAAGAATGATCTGATAGAGCAACATTTAGCACAGTGACATTGGAGATGTTAACACCCTTGGTAATAATTAAATCTAGTGTGTGTCCTCTGTCATGGGTCGGGCCATTCACATGTTGGGACAAACCAAACATGTGAAGTATGACAGATAATTCTATGGCACTCTTATCATTGACATTATCTACATGTATGTTCAGATCACCTGAAATTACTAAACAGTCAAATTCAGTGCAAATAATTGAAAGCATCTCAGTAAAGTGCTCAAGGAAATGTAGGGATCTTGGTGGCCTATATATAACTACATATAAAATACATGGAGAACATTTCATTTCCATTTTACATGCTAAATATTCAAAAGATAGGAACTCTCCAAATGACAGCTTTTTACAAATAAACATATCCCTGAAAAGGGCACATGTACCCCCACCTATTTTGCCCTGTCGTGCTTCAAATTCAAAAATAAAATTTGGTGGGGCAGATTGAATAAGAACAGCATTTCCATCATTTGCCTCCAGCCAAATCTCTGTTAAAAACATAAAATCAAGCTTGTAAGAGGTTATAAAATCATTAATTAACCGAGACTTTGTACGCAGGGACCTAATATTAAAAAGGGCAAGTTTTAACATTGTTGGGACAGTGTCTGAGATACTTGATATGCAAGGGATATGAATCAGGTTAGTAGCATTGGCAGTTTCTACTGTGATCCGTTTATTTAATCTGTACGTTCACACTATTGTGGTTATGTTATGAGCATTGTCAGTGATCTTAACATCAATATCAGAGATAGTAGGTGGTAAAGGTAGCCGTGGTGGTAAAAATGATGATATTACCGGGGCACAATTTTCATGATTACTTAGCTGCCCAAGCATAGACTGGGGTGAGAGTTGGAGGGGGTAAGTTAATTGAGCTACTGTAGAGCTTGGACATACATAGCATCAATTTGCAGGCATTTGGAGATATGAAAAGAGGGCTTGCAATGTATCAGAAATGCTCATAGAGAGCAGCTTGGCTCCAAACCTATTTAAATGTACTCCATCTCCATTGAAGAGGTCATATCTGTCATAAAAAAGAGTGAAGTTATCTATGTAGGGAATGTTCCAGAACCAACAGCATTCCTTCAGCCAAAGATGTAATTGGCGAAGGCGACTGTACTTCACATCCCCACGATTTAGACAGGGCAAGGGACCCGAAATGGCTAAGGTCTTACAAGTCTCCCAGAGAGTGTCCAGTAATCTATTAAAATCCTCTTTTATCAGTTCTGATGCACCAGCTTTGATGTCATTGGCTCCGATATGAACCACTAGGGAGTCATAACATTCCTCGGACAGCAGACGAGGTATCATAGTGTTCATGTCCTCCACTTTAGCACCAGGGTAGCACCTTGTCTCGCAGCCCTTCACAGAGACATAGCGGACAATTGAGTCACCAATAATAAGAGTGTCCGAGACAATAGGAGACAGAGTAGGAACAGGAACAGCTCTGTCGCCAGTAATAAGGGTGGCACAGTTTGTGATGGCTGCCATCTCAACAGCCATTCTTGTAGAGGTGTTTATGGCCACCGCTCTATTTGCAGCGGCGCTGGCACCATCTACTGCCCCCCCACAAGTGGGAACAGTGATGACACCACTTTGCACCACAGTGTTCACCATAGCAGGGGTGACAGTAGGGACCCGATCAATGCGATCTGGGCAGGAAGTGTATCTTCTAAATACTTATTAGGCCTATTATAGGCCTTGACAGATCCCCTATAAAGCTCACAAACTGTTTCTTCAAGAGCATTTAGTCTGACAACCAGGCGACGCTGCTCATCTTCCAGGCACAAACAATTGCCACAGCCTGAGGAGGTAGGGGAGAATTGTGGCATAATGTCTTTGTCTCTTCCTTAGGCTGCTTCAAGCACAGCAGATGAGGAAGAGTGTATCCACAAAATATCAGGAGTTGCAAAAACTATCCACAACTGTTGGTTGCCTATGCTCTTAGCTTGTCACTGACTTGTTGAATAGCACTTTGAATTAAAAACTTTAAAATCTATAGTATAGACTTACAGTTAAAAAACAAATTGGAGTGGCATGAGCCCAAACAATCCAACTACCAAACAGGAAACAGGAAACATCTACAGGAAACTTCACTGTAGATGTTCCTTCTTTCTGTGGACTGTTTATAGGAGTCAGAGATATTGTCCTATTTGTTTGTTTGTTATATTGGTAGACATTTTCTTTCCATCAATCACTCTCATTTAGATATAATCTATGCCAATCTATCACAGCTTACATGGTATTATATCATAATTTTATGAAAAAACATAAAATGTCAAATATACGTAGAGATACAAGGTTTCTGCCTGACAGCGATATGGTCGATATGGTCTTCAATGCAGGGGTTCATGTTCCTCGCTTACCAAGGTCTGAGGTTGTAAGTGGGGAACATAGAACCCAGGGAACATAGAACCCTGCATTGCAGTATATTAACATACATAAGCTTCTGCAGATGAAAAGGTTAAAACATAATCCAGGCATTTTATGCAAAAATGGGGGTCAACCTCACAATAACTGTAACAAAACACAAACTCAGCTGATTTTGTATCCTTAATAAGTCCTGAATGACAGAAAATAAGTTTCAAGGAATTGTATGAAGGGAAAGTTTTGAAAATGGCCTAAGTATGACCCTACCAAAATGACCTTTTAGCCCTTTAGTCTAGGCAGAATTTGTGAGTGCTTATTTGTGCTTATTGGTGCTTATTTGTGCTTGGCCATGTATGCTCTAAAGTCTAAAGTAGACCAACGCTATAAGAATAAAGAAGACACACACTGTAGTTTTATTTATGTAAATGTACAGTAATTGTAAATTGTAATTGTAAATTCCAGGATGAATTTGAAAAAGCCACAGTTACATACAATGTAACACCATATTATAAATGTAAAATATAAAAAAAACACAAAACAAGAGAAAAGGAGAAAACACGACCTTGTGTTAAATTAAATCAAATCAAATCAAACTTTATTTGTATAGCACATTTACAAAGCCCAAAGCCGACCAAAGTGCTGAACATGGTTAAAACAAGGTAATTCAGACACACAGAAGCATCAACAAATAATATATACACAGGACAAAAACAAAATAAAAACAAAAGAGAAACAAAACAATGCAGAGTTAGGACAGAACAGGATAGCTAAATACGACTAAAAGCAAGAGAGAATAAGTGAGGTTTTAGTAAGGTTTTAAAAGCCCCAATCGACTGGGCAGATCTAATGGGGACGGGCAACATATTCCAGAGCCTGGGGCCCGCAGCCGCAAAAGCACGGTCACCCCTACTCCTCAAATTAGTCGTATGAGCGACCAGCAGTAGCTTGTCCGCAGACCTCAAGGCCCTGGTTGGGATATAGGGCTCAATTATATCAGAGAGATAGAAGGGTGACAGGCCGTGAATGGTTTTAAAAACAAATAAAAGAACCTTAAAATCAATTCTAAAATGAACAGGGAGCCAAATGAAGAGTGGCCAGGACTGGGGTTATGTGGTCAAGTTTTGTTGTGCCGGTGAGAAATTAAAGAAAACAAACAACTAATGTGATTTAACAGCAATTACGCCACACTTTCTTATGTAACACATCATTTAGTCATGTAAAACTGTAAATAGTTATCATCAAATATTAGAAATAATGATCTCCGCTAGCTGGAGATTATATTTTGTGTTTTCTTCAAAACACACTTTTGCTATTAATCCTACAGATTTTTTGTTATGTGATCAAAATGTATCATCAGATTTTCCATATTCCATTCCATCCCATGATTGACTTTCAATTAGCTATGACTTACTAGTTGTCACTGTACTAGATTGGGGGGAAATAATAGACCGCAACTACATACATTAGGCTACAGTATATCTTCTCCATCATTGCACACATTAATCTCTCCATTTCAACATTTCACATACTTTTTTTGTGTGCTTTACGCACATGCACACATAGACATCAAAGGGGTCTTCAGCCCCTGCCCTCTCACCCGTCTGTAAAAAACTAATAATAACTAGAAGAAGTGCTCCTCGGAGCACAGGTCTCCGCCAGGTCAGGTAGGTTATTGTGGCCTCCTGGTGGCGCTATAATAGGCCAATGTGAAAAGGGTGGCATTTCTTCTTAGGCCTTTCAATGGGACACTGCATTCATGATTTGAGGCATTTTGTTCCAAAAATGTGTTTTGCTAAATTAGACCTGCTGGAGGCGCTATAACAGGCCAATGTGAATGTGAAAAGGGGGGCATTTCTTCCTCGGCCTAGTGGGAATCTGCATGCAAAATTTAACGAAAATTGCACACTGCGTTCATGTTTTGAGGCATTTTGTTCAAAACTGACCAATCCTGCAAACTTTGGAAGCCACTGTAAGCCAAATAGGATGGAATATGAAATATCGGACAGATCCATCAGAATCACATGACTATGGAGATGCAGTGTACCAATTTGCGTGTTTTTTGGACAGAATCTGAAGGAATAATCTCCAAAAATGTATTTTACATAAGTCGGCCTCCTGGTGGCGCTGTAAAAAGCAGATGTGAAAAATGCAGTCCAGATGTTTTTCCTTGGCCTCTAGGGAGTGTGCGTGCAAAGTTTCATGCAGATCGGTGCAGTTATAGTTAAAAATGCAAATCGGCCAGTTATAGCGCCACCATGAGGCTGATTTGAAAAATTTCAAGTGGCATTCCTCGGCCTAGTGGGAATGTGCGTGTGCAATTTTATGGAAATGGTAAGCTGCGTTCATGATTGGAGGCAGTTTGTTCAAAACGGACCAATCCTGCAAACTTTGGAAGCCAACCTTAGCCAATGAGGATGCAATATAGGAAATCGGACAGATCCGGGTTGATCACATGACTAAAGAGATACTGTGTACCGATTTGCATGACGTTTGGTTACAAGCTGTAGGTGTAATGGGAAAAAATGGGTTTTGCACAAATCGGCCTCCTGGTGGCGCTATAACAGCCCCATGTGAAAAATTTGGGGCAGAGGTTCTGAATTGGCATCCAGGGAGTGTGTGTGCACAGTTTCGCAGCGACCGGGCCAACGGTGCCGGAGATTAGCTGGTAACACACGGACAGGACACACACACACACACACACACACACACACACACACACACACGGACGGAGGGTAAAACATACTCTCTCAGACAATAATAATATCTAGGATTTATTTAGCGCATTTCTAAGTACTGTCGAGAGGGTAATTTACGTCGTAGATACGTAAATGAATATAAATTCATCCCGATAGGCTCTCTGTCTAACAGGTGTCACGATTAGCACACGGGCGGAGGGGCTGGACCCAAATGCAGAGCACGACACACGAAGATGGATGAAACAGGTACTTTACTGAATATTAACGGAATAACAAAGGCAACCTCACGCAGGAGGGAATAAACACAGGTAACAGCACGAAAGGGAAAACAAGGCACGAACAGGCCAGGTCTAGTCGTGACACAGAATTATCTAGACACACAAAGGCACCGGCTGAGAGTCATTATATTCACCTGTTTCCTAGGCTTTTCACTTCCTGTGTGTGTTCCACTTCCTGTCGATTTGATCCAATGAAATCCAATGAAACTGGTCAGATGACTAATGATATCCAATGAAATCCGACAGGAAGTGGAAAACACACAGCCCAAGGAAGTTTTTGAAAGGAAACAGGTGAATAGGAACCAAGGTAATCAGCCCAAAGGGCCTGCAGCCGGGCGTGCTGCGGGTTCAGGGCACACACTCAAAGGCACACAGAGAGGAGGAGGGGGGCGGGGCCGAAGGCCTGCA
>NW_027660372.1:0-65000 GCF_963280865.1 Gymnoscopelus braueri | reverse complement strand
TTTATCTTGTGTCCTTCTGTGACTAACAACTAATTACTAATATTACTAATTCCTAAACTATTGGCATGCGCGTCGGAAAGTATTGTGTTGTAATTTCTTTGGTACGAGGAAGAGTGAAACTTTCTGGGCGTCCAAGCTGTGGGGGTAAGTATGTTTTTTGATTGTTTTAATTGTTTATTCTGATTTGAAGTATCCTAGTGCTTTTCCTACTGAATAATTGAGCATAAGGACTGTGTAAACATATGACATGGTTTCTGTGTGTGCTTATATTTATATTAAATGATGCTAATTCATGTCATGTTTTATTCTGTTTCTCTTTAAGATGTTTTTGTAGTAAATGATTGCTTCTCTCTTAGTGACACAGACACAGGACTGCAGGACCACATCACTAAATAGCAATATTAATTTAATGAATTGTATGGTAATTGGTAACTAGTATTGGTTTGAGAATGGATTTCTAAACGTGAAGTAAGATTAGTTTACTATAGCCAGTGGAGTGCCTCTAAATAAATTCCATACATGTGGTTTAGTTAGGGTATGTTAAATAATGTTATTGTGAGTGTTTATTCGCAGGTCCACTTATGAACGGCAGGGGAACTGTTCCGAGAGAGGAGGAATTGGAGATGATGACAACGTGCTAAATATCTCTACGGCTTGTGTGGTATTGAGTATCGTGGTTTGCTATAACACAGTGATATGTTTTTTTCGTATGCTATACTATTTGAAAAGATTTCATCTAACCCTATATATCCCTGTGTGTAATAGATTTTAGCTGAATGTTGAAATTATGCCCGGCTCTGGCTCTGAATGGGAGTTTCTAGAATTCTGTGATTTTGCATGTATGAACCCTTGTAAAGATGAGATTATTTATACATCTTGTGTTTCTTTTACAGAATAAAGTGTGTGCCTTGAGGGACAAGGAAGCGCTCTGAAACGCTGAATCCTGAAGGTTTGGGAGGAACGGAGTTCTGGATTGGGATGAGATGATCGGTTGGCTGATGCCAGGTGGAGTGGACGCAGATGCTATGAGGTCTTTGAGCTGACGGGGGGCTACAAGCTTAGCTTGTATCAACCTGGAGTGTCGTTTTTGACCGAATGGGCCTGTGGGACACTGCGACGTGAGAGACTGGACAATTTTGGATGGAGGCTTTCCTGAGCTGAAGATTTTCTGTTTTTCATGTCAAAATGTTTTTGAGGAAGTTCTCCTGCGCACAGGAGCGCATGACATTTGGTTGTTAAATGCTGTTATTAAATGTATCCAGTCATTTTTATGAAGTCGCCCTGGAGGAATGATAAAAAGGGGGCTGCAGCTGAATTTTCCTAGTGCAAGAAAAAGAAACTCTAGGTTTTTCGCATCTGCCTGGATGACGTTTACTGTTCACATTATGCATTTTTTTGTTTTCTGTCTCGCAATCTCAAGAGTTCTTTAAATGTTTAAATCAGGGAATGTCATGGAAATTTATAAAGAAGTAAACACTCTAAAGAACAAACCAATGTATACAGATATTGCCTTTTAAAGTTTCCCGCAGTCTGTGACTCCACCCTGCTTTTTAAGACTGGCTGGCACCTGAAATTAAGTAATGCAAACAATGTGTATTGAGACTGTCTGTTCTCACCGTCTTCTCGTGTCATGTGTTAATGAAGAAGGTGTCAAATTTGACTATGAAAGTACCTTGAAGAAATTGGGTTACACCCCACCCTGAAGGGGTGGAGACTGGGTGAAGCCTATTTAAGTATGTGCTGCCCATTGCTTTGATTGAGTCAGCTAGTATGTACCATTGATGACATGTACGTTGGCTCCACTGTATTATAATACCTTTAAACTCTCTTATACTTTGGAAATTTAATTCTTGTCTGTCTCATCATTATTGTGTTATGAGTGCTCCAAACAGATTCTGCTTTCACAAGGTGCGTGTGTTGTCATCTCTGGTCATCTCTGTATTGCTGTTGGTGTGATTTGTAGATATCTGAGTGAATAGAATAGTGAGACCGGTTTTCTTTGCAAGCCGTTCAAGCTGCCGGCTTGCGGTGTAGGAGACAGATTTAGTTTTTAAGGGGGCGAGCTGATTGGGACAGGTGGAGAGTGAACTGTTGTAATTGTTTACTAGTTCAGTCGGGGAGGCGTTCGGGGAGGCGTTCTGGGTGACAGTGTGATCGGAGGTGGTTTCAGTCAGTAAGAGAGAGACGAGGGGTAAAGTAAAATTACCTACACAAATTGAACAGTACTTGAGTATATGTACTTACTTACTTGTAAGATATATGGGTGCATTTCTCCTTTCCGACATGTCGCCTTTCCGACGTTGACGAACCCTATACCTAACCCTAACCCTAACCATAACCGCACGCGGAAGCCACTAGTCGGAGTGGTGAGATGTCGGAATGGAAGGAGCACCCCAAGATATATATATATATATAAAAACTAATGCAAGAACAAAACAAAAGCGAATTAATTTCAAATGAGCTGCACTCGCTTCTGCAACAACCCTCTGCTGTTCTGCAAATTCTGTCTGTTTTCTTGCATCCTCTAGTTGCTTTTCTGCATAATTCCTTTTCTCCTGTTCATCTTGTGTTTGTTTTTCTGCATACTTCCTTTTCTCCTGTTCTGTTTTTTGCTGTTCTGCAAGTTTTGCCTGGTTTCTTGCATCCTCTGCTTGCTTTTCTGCCAGATTCCTTTTCTCATGTTCATTTTTCTTCTGCTGTTCTGCAAGTTTTGCCTGGTTTCTTGCATCCTCTGCTTGCTTTTCTGCACGATTCCTCCTCTCCTGTTCTGCAAGTTTTGCCCGGTTTCTTGCATCCTCTCGTTGCTTTTCTAACGGATTAATTTTCTCCTATTCATTTTTCTTCTGTTCTGCCAATTTTGCCTGGTTTCTTGCATCCTCTAGTTGCTTTTCTAACAGATTCATTTTCTCCTGTTAATTTTTCTTCTGCTGTTCGGCAAGTTTTGCCTGTTTTCTTGCATCCTCTAGTTGCTTTTCTGCATAATTCCTTTTCTCCTGTTCATCTTGTCTTTGTTTGTCTGCATACTTCCTTTTCTCCAGTTCATTTTTCTGCTGCTGTTCTGCTTGGTTTCTTGCATCATCTAGTTGCTTTTCTAACAGTTTCATTTTCTCCTGTTCATTTTTCTTCTGCTGTTCTGCAAGTTTTGCCTGGTTTCTTGCATCCTCTAGTTGCTTTTCTAACAGATTCCTTTTCTCCTGTTCATTTTTCTTCTGCTGTTCTGCAAGTTTTGCCTGGTTTCTTGCATCCTCTAGTTGCTTTTCTAACAGTTTCATTTTCTCCTGTTCATTTTTCTTCTGCTGTTCGGCAAGTTTTGCCTGGTTTCTTGCATCCTCTAGTTGCTTTTCTAACAGATTCCTTTTCTCCTGTTCATTTTTCTTCTGCTGTTCTGCAAGTTTTGCCTGGTTTCTTGAATCCTCTAGTTGCTTTTCTAACTGTTTCATTTTCTCCTGTTCATTTTTCTTCTGCTGTTCTGCAAGTTTTGCCTGGTTTCTTGCATCCTCTGCTTGCTTTTCTGCCAGATTCCTTTTCTCATGTTCATTTTTCTTCTGCTGTTCTGCAAGTTTTGCTTGGTTTATTGCATCCTCTGCTTGCTTTTCTGCATGATTCCTCCTCTCCTGTTCTGCAAGTTTTGCCCGGTTTCTTGCATCCTCTCGTTGCTTTTCTAACAGATTCCTTTTATCCTGTTCATTTTTCTTCTGCTGTTCTGCAAGTTTTGCCTGGTTTCTTGCATCCTCTAGTTGCTTTTCTAACAGTTTCATTTTCTCCTGTTCATTTTTCTTCTGCTGTTCGGCAAGTTTTGCCTGGTTTCTTGCATCCTCTAGTTGCTTTTCTAACAGATTCCTTTTCTCCTGTTCATTTTTCTTCTGCTGTTCTGCAAGTTTTGCCTGGTTTCTTGCATCCTCTAGTTGCTTTTCTAACAGTTTCATTTTCTCCTGTTCATTTTTCTTCTGCTGTTCTGCAAGTTTTGCCTGGTTTCTTGCATCCTCTGCTTGCTTTTCTGCATGATTCCTCATCTCCTGTTCTGCAAGTTTTGCCCGGTTTCTTGCATCCTCTCGTTGCTTTCCTAACAGATTCCTTTTCTCCTGTTCATTTTTCTTCTGCTGTTCTGCAAGTTTTGCCTGGTTTCTTGCATCCTCTAGTTGCATTTCTAACAGTTTCATTTTCTCCTGTTCATTTTTCTTCTGCTGTTCTGCAAGTTTTGCCTGGTTTCTTGCATCCTCTAGTTGCTTTTCTAACAGTTTCATTTTCTCCTGTTCATTTTTCTTCTGCTGTTCGGCAAGTTTTGCCTGGTTTCTTGCATCCTCTAGTTGCTTTTCTAACAGATTCCTTTTCTCCTGTTCATTTTTTTTCTCCTGTTCATTTTTTTCTCCTGTTCTACAAGTTTTGCCTGTGCATCCTCTGCTTGCTTTTCTGCCAGATTATTTTTCTCATGTTCATTTTTCTTCTGCTGTTCTGCAAGTTTTGCTTGGTTTCTTGCATCCTCTGCTCGCTTTTCTGCCAGATTCCTTTTCTCATGTTCATTTTTCTTCTGCTGTTCTGCAAGTTTTTCCTGGTTTCTTGCATCCTCTAGTTGCTTTTCTAACAGTTTCATTTTCTCCTGTTCATTTTTCTTCTGCTGTTCGGCAAGTTTTGCCTGGTTTCTTGCATCCTCTAGTTGCTTTTCTAACAGATTCCCTTTCTCCTGTTAATTTTTTTTCTCCTGTTCATTCTTTTTCTCCTGTTCTACAAGTTTTGCCTGTGCATCCTCTGCTTGCTTTTCTGCCAGATTCTTTTTCTTATGTTCATTTTTCTTCTGCTGTTCTGCAAGTTTTGCCTGGTTTCTTGAATCCTCTAGTTGTTTTTCTAACAGTTTCATTTTCTCCAGTTAATTTTTCTTCTGCTGTTCGGCAAGTTTTGCCTGTTTTCTTGCATCCTCTAGTTGCTATTCTGCATAATTCCTTTTCTCCTGTTCATCTTGTCTTTGTTTGTCTGCATACTTCATTTTCCCCAGTTCATTCTTTCTTGCATCCTCTAGTTGCTTTTCTAACAGATTCCTTTTCTCCTGTTCATTTTTCTTCTGCTGTTGTGCAAGTTTTGCCTGGTTTCTTGCATCCTCTAGTTCCTTTTCTAACAGTTTCATTTTCTCCTGTTCATTTTTCTTCTGCTGTTTGGCAAGTTTTGCTTGGTTTCTTGCATCCTCTGCTCGCTTTTCTGCCAGATTCCTTTTCTCATGTTCATTTTTCTTCTGCTGTTCTGCAAGTTTTTCCTGGTTTCTTGCATCCTCTAGTTGCTTTTCTAACAGTTTCATTTTCTCCTGTTCATTTTTCTTCTGCTGTTCGGCAAGTTTTGCCTGGTTTCTTGCATCCTCTAGTTGCTTTTCTAACAGATTCCCTTTCTCCTGTTAATTTTTTTTCTCCTGTTCATTCTTTTTCTCCTGTTCTACAAGTTTTGCCTGTGCATCCTCTGCTTGCTTTTCTGCCAGATTCTTTTTCTTATGTTCATTTTTCTTCTGCTGTTCTGCAAGTTTTGCCTGGTTTCTTGAATCCTCTAGTTGTTTTTCTAACAGTTTCATTTTCTCCAGTTAATTTTTCTTCTGCTGTTCGGCAAGTTTTGCCTGTTTTCTTGCATCCTCTAGTTGCTATTCTGCATAATTCCTTTTCTCCTGTTCATCTTGTCTTTGTTTGTCTGCATACTTCATTTTCCCCAGTTCATTCTTTCTTGCATCCTCTAGTTGCTTTTCTAACAGATTCCTTTTCTCCTGTTCATTTTTCTTCTGCTGTTGTGCAAGTTTTGCCTGGTTTCTTGCATCCTCTAGTTCCTTTTCTAACAGTTTCATTTTCTCCTGTTCATTTTTCTTCTGCTGTTTGGCAAGTTTTGCCTGGTTTCTTGCATCCTCTAGTTGCTTTTCTAACAGATTCCTTTTCTCCTGTTCATTTTTTTTCTCCTGTTCATTTTTTTTTGTTCTACAAGTTTTGCCTATGCATCCTCTGCTTGCTTTTCTGCCAGATTCTTTTTCTCATGTTCTTTTTTCTTCTGCTGTTCTGCAAGTTTTGCTTGGTTTATTGCATCCTCTGCTTGCTTTTCTGCATGATTCCTCCTCTCCTGTTCTGCAAGTTTTGCCCGGTTTCTTGCATCCTCTTGTTGCTTTTCTAACAGATTTATTTTCTCCTGTTCATTTTTCTTCTGCTGTTCTGCAAGTTTTGCCTGGTTTCTTGCATCCTCTAGTTGCTTTTCTAACAGATTCCTTTTCTCCTGTTCATTTTTTTTCTCCTGTTCATTTTTTTTCTCCTGTTCTACAAGTTTTGCCTGTGCATCCTCTGCTTGCTTTTCTGCCAGATAATTTTTCTCCTGTTCATTTTTCTTCTGTTGTTCTGCAAGATCAACAGAAGAAATAAACGAATAAACGAAATAAACGAAATAAACGAATGAATACAGTGAAGATGAAGAGGAGGAAGTTGAACAGCTGCTCGAAAAAATTCTAGCTTTGTGCTACCTGTTTTCTTCTGCTGTTCTGCAAGTTTTGCTTGGTTTCTTGCATCCTCTGCTCGCTTTTCTGCCAGATTCCTTTTCTCATGTTCATTTTTCTTCTGCTGTTCTGCAAGTTTTTCCTGGTTTCTTGCATCCTCTAGTTGCTTTTCTAACAGTTTCATTTTCTCCTGTTCATTTTTCTTCTGCTGTTCGGCAAGTTTTGCCTGGTTTCTTGCATCCTCTAGTTGCTTTTCTAACAGATTCCCTTTCTCCTGTTAATTTTTTTTCTCCTGTTCATTCTTTTTCTCCTGTTCTACAAGTTTTGCCTGTGCATCCTCTGCTTGCTTTTCTGCCAGATTCTTTTTCTTATGTTCATTTTTCTTCTGCTGTTCTGCAAGTTTTGCCTGGTTTCTTGAATCCTGCATCCTCTGCTTGCTTTTCTGCCAGATAATTTTTCTCCTGTTCATTTTTCTTCTGTTGTTCTGCAAGATCAACAGAAGAAATAAACGAATAAACGAAATAAACGAAATAAACGAATGAATACAGTGAAGATGAAGAGGAGGAAGTTGAACAGCTGCTCGAAAAAATTCTAGCTTTGTGCTACCTGTTTTCTTCTGCTGTTCTGCAAGTTTTGCTTGGTTTCTTGCATCCTCTGCTCGCTTTTCTGCCAGATTCCTTTTCTCATGTTCATTTTTCTTCTGCTGTTCTGCAAGTTTTTCCTGGTTTCTTGCATCCTCTAGTTGCTTTTCTAACAGTTTCATTTTCTCCTGTTCATTTTTCTTCTGCTGTTCGGCAAGTTTTGCCTGGTTTCTTGCATCCTCTAGTTGCTTTTCTAACAGATTCCCTTTCTCCTGTTAATTTTTTTTCTCCTGTTCATTCTTTTTCTCCTGTTCTACAAGTTTTGCCTGTGCATCCTCTGCTTGCTTTTCTGCCAGATTCTTTTTCTTATGTTCATTTTTCTTCTGCTGTTCTGCAAGTTTTGCCTGGTTTCTTGAATCCTGCATCCTCTGCTTGCTTTTCTGCCAGATAATTTTTCTCCTGTTCATTTTTCTTCTGTTGTTCTGCAAGATCAACAGAAGAAATAAACGAATTCTCGAAATAAACGAAATAAACGAATGAATACAGTGAAAACTAACGAATTCTTGCATCCTGCTACCTGTTCATTTTTCTTCTGCTGTTCTGCTGTGAAATACAGGTTTCTTGCATCTTCTCGTTGCTTTTCTAACAGTTTCATTATCAACTGTTCATTTTTCTTCTGCTGTTCGGCAAGTTTTGCCTGGTTTCTTGCATCCTCTAGTTGCTTTTCTAACAGATTCCTTTTCTCCTGTTCATTTTTCTTCTGCTGTTCTGGAAGTTTTTCCCGGTTTCTTGCATCTTCTAGTTGCTTTTCTAACAGTTTCATTTTCTCCTGTTCATTCTTTTTCTGCTGTTCTGCAAGTTTTGCCTGGTTTCTTGCATCCTCTGCTTGCTTTTCTGCCAGATTCCTTTTCTCATGTTCATTTTTCTTCTGCTGTTCTGCAAGTTTTGCTTGGTTTATTGCATCCTCTGCTTGCTTTTCTGCATGATTCCTCCTCTCCTGTTCTGCAAGTTTTGCCTGGTTTCTTGCATCCTCTCGTTGCTTTTCTAACAGATTCCTTTTCTCCTGTTCATTTTTCTTCTGCTGTTCTGCAAGTTTTGCCTGGTTTCTTGCATCCTCTAGTTGCTTTTCTAACAGTTTCATTTTCTCCTGTTCATTTTTCTTCTGCTGTTCGGCAAGTTTTGCCTGGTTTCTTGCATCCTCTAGTTGCTTTTCTAACAGATTCCTTTTCTCCTGTTCATTTTTTTTCTCCTGTTCTACAAGTTTTGCCTGTGCATCCTCTGCTTGCTTTTCTGCCAGATTATTTTGCTTTTCTAACAGATTCCTTTTCTCCTGTTCATTTTTCTTCTGCTGTTCTGCAAGTTTTTCCCGGTTTCTTGCATCTTCTAGTTGCTTTTCTAACAGTTTCATTTTCTCCTGTTCATTCTTTTTCTGCTGTTCTGCAAGTTTTGCCTGGTTTCTTGCATCCTCTGCTTGCTTTTCTGCCAGATTCCTTTTCTCATGTTCATTTTTCTTCTGCTGTTCTGCAAGTTTTGCTTGGTTTATTGCATCCTCTGCTTGCTTTTCTGCATGATTCCTCCTCTCCTGTTCTGCAAGTTTTGCCTGGTTTCTTGCATCCTCTCGTTGCTTTTCTAACAGATTCCTTTTCTCCTGTTCATTTTTCTTCTGCTGTTCTGCAAGTTTTGCCTGGTTTCTTGCATCCTCTAGTTGCTTTTCTAACAGTTTCATTTTCTCCTGTTCATTTTTCTTCTGCTGTTCGGCAAGTTTTGCCTGGTTTCTTGCATCCTCTAGTTGCTTTTCTAACAGATTCCTTTTCTCCTGTTCATTTTTTTTCTCCTGTTCTACAAGTTTTGCCTGTGCATCCTCTGCTTGCTTTTCTGCCAGATTATTTTTCTCATGTTCATTTTTCTTCTGCTGTTCTGCAAGTTTTGCTTGGTTTATTGCATCCTCTGCTTGCTTTTCTGCATGATTCCTCCTCTCCTGTTCTGCAAGTTTTGCCCGGTTTCTTGCATCCTCTTGTTGCTTTTCTAACAGATTCCTTTTCTCCTGTTCATTTTTCTTCTGCTGTTCTGCAAGTTTTGCCTGGTTTCTTGCATCCTCTAGTTGCTTTTCTAACAGTTTCATTTTCTCCTGTTCATTTTTCTTCTGCTGTTCTGCAAGTTTTGCCTGGTTTCTTGCATCCTCTAGTTGCTTTTCTAACAGATTCCTTTTCTCCTGTTCATTTTTTTTCTCCTGTTCATTTTTTTTCTTCTGTTCTACAAGTTTTGCCTGTGCATCCTCTGCTTGCTTTTCTGCCAGATTCTTTTTCTCCTGTTCATTTTTCTTCTGTTGTTCTGCAAGATTTGCCTGGTTTCTTGCATCCTCTGCTTGCTTTTCTGCATGATTCCTTTTCTCCTGTTCAATCTTCATCTGTCTCTCGATTTCTTCTGTCCTCCTTTCTTCCACAGCTTGCGTCTTTTCTTGAACCTTCCTTGTGTAAGTGTGGCCCCAGGTCTTGTAGCACAAAGCTAGAATTTTTTCGAGCAGCTGTTCCACTTCCTCCTCTCGTTGCTTTTCTAACAGATTCCTTTTCTCCTGTTCATTTTTCTTCTGCTGTTCTGCAAGTTTTGCCTGGTTTCTTGCATCCTCTAGTTGCTTTTCTAACAGTTTCATTTTCTCCTGTTCATTTTTCTTCTGCTGTTCGGCAAGTTTTTCCTGGTTTCTTGCATCCTCTAGTTGCTTTTCTAACAGATTCCTTTTCTCCTGTTCATTTTTTTTCTCCTGTTCTACAAGTTTTGCCTGTGCATCCTCTGCTTGCTTTTCTGCCAGATTCTTTTTCTCCTGTTCATTTTTCTTCTGTTGTTCTGCAAGATTTGCCTGGTTTCTTGCATCCTCTGCTTGCTTTTCTGCATGATTCCTTTTCTCCTGTTCAATCTTCATCTGTCTCTCGATTTCTTCTGTCTTCCTTTCTTCCACAGCTTGCGTCTTTTCTTGAACCTTCCTTGTGTAAGTGTGGCCCCAGGTCTTGTAGCACAAAGTTAGAATTTTTTCGAGCAGCTGTTCCACTTGTTCATTGTTTCTGTGCTCATTGTCAATGACGTGATATCCACCAGCAAAACTGGAGACGAGGGCCTTAAGATCTGGGCTGCTGTTCAGAAAATCCTCCTCCGGTTTCTCCTTCAGTTGATCTACATGAGTGAACAGTACGATGGTGAAGCTTGGACCATGCTCACCAAAGCTGTTCTTGATCCACTGGACTGCATTTTTCTCTTCTTCTGTGAACCACCCCAGTCGTATCACCAAAAGCAGAACGTGTGGCTCTAGGACGTCAACACATTCTGTCTCTTTCATGTCGTCAAGGACTCCCGGTGTGTCAATCACTGTGATATTTGTGTGACCATAAACACCACTTTGCTTTTCACATTTTGTTGTCACAGATCCAGGAGAAGTATCCACTTTGAAGGCCTCTCTCCCAAGAATAGTGTTTCCTGTTGCACATTTTCCTGCTCCCACTTTGCCGAGCATTACAATTTGCAGATTGTAATTTACCACCAGCTCTGGAAAACAAAATCCCTTCTCATCAACATGAATTTATACAGTATATTTTAATGGCAAACTATAAAAACCAAGTCTTTTGCACACCTACAAAGAGCCCCAACGCACTGAAAGAAAAAACTCCCGCAGACTGTCTTCAAATGCAATGGACCCTTCGCTAAACCCCACCCCAAAAGCGATTGTCCAATGCTAGCTTAGCAACCGTTGCTAGCTGGCATATGGTCTGGCAAGCTTTTGTCACCTGTCAGGTAATGTTATTTTGCCCGCACACACAGTCATTTGCAAAATAATAGCAAGAATAGGAATACCACGATAAGATAACGCAATGGTGACTATGAACCAGCAACAGATTCCACGTACCCAAACCCGTTGGACCTAGGGTGCTTTTCCCAAGCTTAAATATGCGCTTAAACTGCAAGGCTGCATGGCTGTGTTGTTCAACACATACACAGCTTAATGTCGGGAAAGTTACACGACTCACCCGTCCAGGTGGTATCAACAATACTAATCACCGTAATCATAATAACATTCAGAATCACAGCGCTGCCTGTTTCAGATTCCGCACGTATATTAATTCATTTGTTTGTCTATTTATTAACTGCTACTGTAGTCTTACCCTGTGGTACATGAAAACTCCTGTTACATTCATGGATGAACTTCAACCTGGTGTTTGCACTTTCTTCATTTATGGTCTGTACATCTACATAAACGTTCAGATTTAAAATATAAAGTGCTTACCCCATGGTCACGGATGTTACAATTATGCACGGGCCTCTCAGAACTACCCGTATATTCTGTATTGTTCAATAAAAAGCATTTGAATCCGATTGGTGGCCATTTTCTCATAGAGTTATAATGTATCAGAGTGCAATACACCTCCCAACCAATAGGGCTGCGCGGTTGAAAGCATATGGAGAAAATGCGGAGAAAATGGCCACCGATCGGATTAAAATGCTTTTTATTGAACAATACAGAAGATACGTTTATGTAGATGTACGGGCCGTAAATAGAGAAAGTGCAAACACCAGGTTGAAGTTCATCCATAACGGTCGTGACAGTCGACCGTCGTGTATCCATGGCTATTACTACTCCCTCTAACATTTCCTGTGTTTTTAGTTTATTGAAATAATGTCATGCACATTTTTTCAGTGCAGAGCCTACTGCAGGCCTTGTTGACTAGATTTAGAAGAGATTTTGAAGCTCTTGCTCCTGAAATGATCGATTATTTATAAGGGGAAAAGCTGTCATTTAACATGCACGTCAATAAGTGAGAAGTACAGCTTGCCAGGCCTGAGTGTGACTAACTTCGCACCACCAGCCACAGAGTGGAATGGGTGGGGCTTAGCGGAGGGTCCATTAAAACGTTTTAATGGGAATAACAACGTTTCGGTCTGTTAGACCTTCAGCAGGTTAAATTCTTTGCCTAAAGATAACTTGATCAAGGTCTAAATGACCGAAACATTGTTATTCCCATTAAAACTTTGTAAATACATTTGAAGACTGTGTTCAGGAGTTTTTTTAAATAGCAAACTATAAATACCCCCAAAAAATAGAATATCCTCCTATATTTTGCCAATGCTCTGTAGTGGTAGGTAGGTAGGGTGGTGAGACCATCGCCATGGTTACGGGGCTGCCCAGCTGTGGGATGGCCCCGTGAGCTATGGGACGAACTACCTCCCGGGTTGCCAGATCATGTGCGCATATCCCCCCACGGATTCGTCGACCGGGTTGGACTAGTAAATAATAAATAATTAGAATAAATACAATAAATACAAGCCTGTAGTGACTGTCTTGGGGCATGGGCTCTTTAAGAGAGTGGGTGGGTGGTTCTAGTGACAGCATGTAACCATGGCAACGAACGCTACCATCAAGTTACCAGAGTTTTGGGAAGCTCATTTCGCGTTGCGGGGCATTACCGATGACGCTACTAAATATTATCATGTCGTATCTGCCCTCGGAAGTTCAACAGAACTCAGAGTGAAGAGTTTGATTGTCCGCCCCCCCTCGGCGGCTAAATACGACTCAAAACTCACCTGCTGAAGACGTTCCAGCCTCCTGATGCCGAGCGCACCAATGATTGCATGCTCCAGACACTACTGCACTGATGATGATCACCCACAGCCATAGAGGGAGCCACAATGATCTGGTACCACACACCTATAAAACAAACATGGGTAAATTCTCCTTCTACAGCACTGTGGAATGCCTTGACCCCATCCCTTAAAAAATATGGTTCACTGGCTTCCTTTAAAACAGGAATATAGGACCTCAATGGAAACAAGTCCATTAGACTTTTTTGTGTGATCCTTTTAGACAAGTGTATGACTGTACTCGTGCTGTTTGGATTTCTGTTTATTTTGTTTAATAAAATATTCAACCAATCAATCAGTACAGCAGTCACCAGCAGAGTTTCCATTAGCTGTAGATGAAGTCTTGTTAATAACGAGCAAAACATAGCAAACATAATTTCAAAATACTGTCATTAGCAGGCCAAACCTGTTAAAGTGAACATTAACCCAAACAACTTAAACATGTATACTCTGCTAATGAAATGCATCTTCCCAACCAAAACATCAGTAATTATCATCACCTAACTGTAGGGAATTTTATTTCTTTGGAATTAGCACATGTGTATAACCTTTGATCCCCTGTAATCTCCATTCACCTTTGATCCCCTGTAATCTCCATTCATAATTATTGTATAAGTGTGTGTGTACCAAATGACAATTGTGGTGTAAATATACGGCAGTGCCTTGCTGAATTATTCATACCCTTGACCCTTCTTCCTAAGGATGGCTTTCGGTTGGTAGGTTAGTCTATCTGTTTACTATTTTGAACCCAAACAAAATATCCCAGAAACTACTGGCTGGATATCCATTGAATTTCTGTGCGCCTTCATGAATCCGACCCAGAGGTGGTCTTTCATGTAGTGCCACCATTAGGCCAACATTTTCACGCATATTACTCCCAAGGAGATATCAATCAAAATTCAGTCAGTCGTTTTCGAGATGTTGTTTGGGACCAAAGTATTGGACAGACCGACCAACATCCATGAGACTTTCAAGGAATCTGAATATTTTGCAAGGTACTGTATCGGTGGGAGATTTTATATACTTTATTTATTAAGACACTTTAGTCATACAGTTTTTTTCTTTTCCAAGAGGAAAAATCTCCATTTCTACTTAGTGACGTTGCAAGTCTGATTAATCAGAAGCCACAAATGGAAGCAGAGTTATTATGGTACCATACCTCTGTTGTTTTCTCGTCTTCTTTCTGTGTTTCTTTCTTTTTTCTGTAAGAACACATAGAAGTTTAGAGCATATTCCAACATTTCTTGAAATTTGTTTGAAATCCTTCACACAAACACAATGCTTTTATTTGTTCCCCTGACTGATTCATATTTAAGATCTTAGTTGGAAAACAACTGCCATAATTAATGGCTTATCATCAGCAACTTGTTGGCAGCGTTGCTGCTGCTTAATTTTTGCATTCATCGTTAAATTCAGCGAACATGAACAGGATATAATAAACACAACTGTGGAGTTCAAACACGGAAAGACAAAAAGCATGTTGAATTGGGAATATGTAAACAGACTGTCCAAAACACTTTTTGTAATTTAGTAAAGTTTGGCTTTAGGCTTGCAGTACATTAGGCTATGAGTTCCCATCACCAACGCAAGTGCCGTATTTCCTCTAATAGTGACCTCTATTCAATTAAAAAACGGGCCTCTATTAATGACCGGGTTGTTGAAAAAAAGCAAATACAAGCCGGTCTTCTAATAGAAGCCTCTTTATTTTCTTCTTTTTTTAAAAGTCTCAAGAGGGCGCTGTTTACTAAGATACCCATAGAGTTATATGAAGATGCATGACCCGCCCCTGATTTTTTAATCTTGTGTGTTGGCTGGTGACACGCTCCACCCCGCAGTGGTATTGTGCGCCGAGAACTGCTGACATACAAGCTCACATCGCATCGCGGATGCAACCGCTGTGAGCTTGTAGGTCTGTTGTTCTCTGCCGTTCTCTGCGTGCAACACGTTCGCACGGCGGAGCATACATTAGGTTTGAGGAGATACAGCTGAGTGATCAAGCAGGGAAATCTACCCAACGGTGAGTAATGAAAAAGTTAAAATGACCTGTGACCACCTGTAACTGACAGAAAATATTGATTTATTCATGCTGATCTGTTTGAAAAATAGAAATAGGCCTATAGGCCTCTCTCTTATACATGCCTACTTTCAATAAAAGCGGTAGCCACTAACAAATACAAGCCTGTGTCACTATTAGAGGATTTACAGTAATTAAAAACTCTGGACTATGGATAAACAGCATACTGTCGATTGACCATGTTATCAACTGGAAATGGTGATGATAATGGAGTTGTTTGGAAGAACATCGACTGACATGGTTAGTAGCCTAATCTTCATGTACAAAATTAACAGGCTGCTGTGCCAATGTTATAATCATTATAGCGTAGATATTGATAAAGAAGGATATTGGTCATAGCTGTCATGGTTGTTGTTATGTGCGTGCAGAAGCACACTGCAGTGGTGTTGTGATTGCATGACATGTGCCTGTACTGCAGGCAGCTAGTATTAGCATCAGCAGGCAGGCTGATGCATAGACCGTTATCGTTTTAACTAATCATTAACATTAAAGATCTAATAAATATGCAAGCCAAAATGGCTTTAGTGATTAGTAAATGTATACAGCTTTGTGTGTCTGACTGTCTGATGTGCATCTGTATGTTTTGCTATGATTTCTCATTGATGATTTTAATTCATGACGTGAATGTACAGTATCCTGTCAATACTTGTATACCACCCTAATTAATAATCAACCTCGGGCCACGCAGAATTCCTCCATTTTTCAAGATGGCCGCCAGTTTTCAAAATGGCTGCGACTGGGCCTACGTTTTGGACTATATAACTTTGCTGGGGCTGTAAATCTTTGATTTCCCCTTCATTTTGATATAAGAAAATATGTTCTGGAGGTATTTCTACCAAGTAAAATAACATTAGGTTAATAGGTTCCAATATGGCGCGTATTTTCCAATATGGCTGCCGATAAATTGCAGAAATATACATCTGCTTATGGTTAATCCACATGAGCTTGTAGCACATGTATTAGATACCATACACAGAATCCATTTATGGCACATTTTAAAGTGATTTGGTAGTTTTTTAATGACCTAGGTTCCAACAGGGCAACACACTTTTCAATGTGGCCACCAATAAATACGAAAACTTAGATCCTACAAAGCCTAGTGCATCTTTATTTTTTATTATTACATTTGTTTTGAAATGTTACCAGACAAGTCCAAACTTAAAGCATTTGCAGTGGCCAGAACATTCCTTTCAGTCAGGAACACTCACGTCAAAGTAGATTTAACCATTTATTGCAACAAATGAAATACAGTTTGGCATTAAAGGCTCCGCTCATGGAGATATTCCCTGAATTTTGTCCAAGCAACATGCTAAGCAAAATCAGGGAATGTTAAACAATCCCCATAGGGATACAATATCAAACAATAGGCAATACATTGACATATTAGTTTGAATTAGCAGATATAAATCCCAAGTATTTGAGCCTATGCCAGATTCTAATAAAAAAGGTGGAGGCAGCAGTAAGCAGGAAGCAAGACACCTAGTGAATGCAAAGCCGTATTTAAAGGATCTACACCATGAATTTAAAAAAAATATTTGATATTTAATATCATATGGTGTCTGTCCCTCAAACCTTTTTCAAAAGGTTTGAGCCTAAATCATCACTCAGATATACTCATCCCAAGTCAATTGTCTCTGGCTTATACAGCACTTTCAGCTGCAATACCAAAACGTCCTCTTGGGCAGGGGGGGGCTACTGAGCAATTCTGTCTGTTAATAAAAAAAAATATTAAAAAAAAAAAGGATAAATTCTGCATAAAAAGAAGCATCTAAGAAAAATACAAAATCGAAAAAAAAAACACTTTGAACATTTTTGAACAATTCCACCAAGTGTTTGAGGTGCCTGTTTCACCCACTTCCGGGGGGCGGAGCCAAAATCCGAGCCCGAAGTACTTGTTCGTAGACCCCCACTTAGGGGGGGTAGAAAAAGTTTCGGATCGATTCGGGCACTTTTCATTTAACATTGGGTTTGCCATCATTAATGTTTGTGACATCAGAAACATTTCCATTCTGAGATCGCCTGTTCAGACACGCCCATTCTGGAAATCCATGAAATGAGAAGGAATGGCTGAATTAAAAAAAAAATACAAGAGACACTGGGGACCCCAAAAAATACAAAAAACCAAGAAAAAAGTGATTTTCATGGTGTAGACCCTTTAAAGGAACCTCTTTGTGAAGGTGTGAGCTGTGATTGGAGTTTATATGAATGTGTGACGTAATGACCAGCAGAGCTGTCAATGGGGAATAGGAGGCCAGGCTGATGTTCATCATGTTCATCAGCTGACTGACACAGCCGATTACAGCTGAGGCGTGCAAGACCTGCATGAACTAACGCTATGCTTAATTTCTTACTACTATCATAACTCCTCAATGACTTGCATAATGTTAATCATTTACTGCAACAGGTGTTGAACCTAATGTGGAGAAGACAGGGGATATTTTCTCAAACATGTTCCATGTCTGCCATGCTGACCTGTAAATAAGAATGTGTTCTTAATGACTTGCCTGGTTATATAAAAAAAAACCTAGAAAAAGTGCTCCTCGGAGCACAAGTCTCCGCCAGGTCAGGTAGGTTATTATGGCCTCCTGGTGGCGCTATAACAGGCCAATGTGAAAAGGGGGGCATTTCTACCTCGGCCTAGTGGGAATGTGCGTACAAAAGTTCACGGAAATTGCACACTGCGTTCATGATTTGAGGAATTTTGTTCAAAACTGACCTAACCTAAGCAGATGTGAAAAATGCAGGGCAAAGGTTTTTTCCAAAAGTCGGCCTCATAGTGGCGCTATGATCTGAAAAATGTGGGGCAGAGGTTCTGCTGTGGCATCCAGGGAGTGTGTGTGCGCAGTTTCACAGCGACCGGACCAACGGTGGCGGAGATTAGCTGCTCGCAGACAGAAGGACGGACGGACACACGGACACACAGACTGACGGACAGGGGGCAAAACATGCTCTCTCGCCATGCCTTTCGGCCTGGCGGAGACAATAATAATAATACAAAATAAAGATGCACCAAGCTTTGTAGGATCTAAGTTTCTGTATTTATTGGTGGCCATATTGAAAAGTCTGTTGCCCTATTGGAACCTAGGTCATTAAAAAGCTACCAAATCACTTTAAAATGTGCCATAAATGGATTATGTGTATGGTAATTAATGCAAATACATGTGCTACAAGCTCATGTGGATTAACCATAAGCAGATGTACATTTCTGCAATTTATCGGCAGCCATATTGGAACCTAATGTTCTACTTGGTAGAAATACCTCCAGAACCTCCAGAACAAATACCTCCATACCTCCATTGGCTCTTATATCAAAATGAGGGGGAAATAAAAAATGTACAGGCCCAGAAAAGTGATATAGCCCAAAACGTAGGCTGAGTTGCAAACTTTTTGAAAACTGGTGGCACATCATGAATAATGGAGGAATTCTGCATGGCCGGAGGTTGATTATCAATTGGGGTCATATGAAGGTCATCTGTGCCAAATTTCATGCTTGTATCACCAACTGAACTATCATGTCAATTTCACGCCTGCATGACTACTCATTTTAGCACCCGAACGCACGCAAACATAGGGCAATGTTAATATAGGATATACTGTACACAGCTCTAATCTGCATAGCCTTTAACACCTTTTTGCTCAATTTTGCATCACTCCATCTCCCCGTTATCCACCAAGTCACTAAACAATCAGCTCCCCTCTACTTCTAAGACATAATTCTGTCTGAAAGAAGGGAATGATCTCATTTAATTTTGCAATAGACCAATTATTTGTATACAAATATTATGACTTTGTGTGCACACACACACACACAGGTTACATTCCATGTCAATCCAGTTCTATTTACAATACTCCACTTAGAGGTCCATTGGCTGGACATTGATTCGCCAACCTGACTGGAGGTCCCACCCTCCATCCTATATAAGTCAGGGGGGTACCCAAACTCACACTTTTGTTTCCTCTTCTCGTCTGAAAGCAGAGCTATTTCTCCCTCAGTTCGCAGACAATTGTTAGCTTAACTAGGTTTCACCAGGCCAGGACCGGAGTTCTGGACCGCGAGACGTTAACAATATTTCTGTGATTCTGACTTTCTACCGTAAGTACACAGTCTTTTTCTTTTTCCTTAATACTCCCGAGCTGGTAGCCTCAGAGCTCGCTCCCAGAGCGTATTACTGGTTAGCTTCGATCGCTAACTTTAGCTTGGCCCAGCAGTACTCGTTAGCCCAGGCTAACAGAGTGACTAGCGCGCTACAGCTACCTTGGTTAGCTCACACTGTTGCTCGGTTAGCACCAAAGCTAACTATGACTCCACGTGTCGCAGCCACTCGGCTAAGCTCACACTGCAGCTCGGTTAGCACCCAAGCTAACTGTGACTCCACGTGTCGCAGTCGCTTGATTATGAATCCCACCAACGCTCCAGGATATAGACCTGCCTTACCTGTCTGATTGGCTCCCTGGCACGCATAGTTTTACTGAGGTTATGGTTAGGGTTAAGGTTAGGTTTAGGCATAGTCTTACTGAGGTTAGGGTTAGGTTTAGGCATAGTTGCAAAATCGAGAACTGTCAATCACAGCGACTACTGACCAATCACAACGGGGTTTGCCTGGAGTGTCGCAGCCGCTCGGCCAGCTCACACTGTAGCTCGGTTGGCCCCTAAACTAACTGTGACAACGTGTGTCGCGGCCTGCTAGTTACCAAAACTAGCCCGACTGGAAACGCGTGGTCGGCACAGCCTTCCCCGGAGTTTACCCAGTCAAAGTGAGTAGAAGCCCCAAGCCGACCTCACGTCCCACCCATGCCTTAGTATGCACCCCAGAGGCCGAACTAAGAGCATACCGTCCTGGACCAGGCTAGCTCACACTGTTTTGGCTACTCTACCAAAGCTAGCTGAAGGAAAACACGTGTTTGGATGATCTCCTTTCTCTGCGTTTTTCCTTCACTGTGGGTCGAGGCCTCGGAAGCCACCCCACGCCTTCACGTGCCCAGTGCCGCGAAGAGCATGGCCTCCGGGACAAGACGCGGGACTAGATCCAGCAATAATACCCCCTCGCAGGAGAACCGCAAGCGGTGTGATTGGCTACTAGCATCATATGCTGCCACTGGTGAGTCTAGTAGGCTCCCACTGGCGACTCGTTACATGCTGCATGCCAATAAACAGACTAAACACGGCAGCATCTATGCTGCACATCATGTTTTTCTCTGGAGTGAAACGAGCTAACACCGAGCAAACACACCAGCGTCGTCCGCTTTTAATGTGTTTTGTCTCCGGACAGCTCTGCACTCCTGACAGCTTTGCACGCCACCAACTAGCATCGTGTGCTACCAGCTGGCATGACGTGCTACCACCGGTGAGCTTAAACGCTCCCGCTGGAAAAACGCTTTGCATGCTCCGGCTAACACCGAGCGAACACACCAGCGTTGTCCGCTCGTAGTGTGTTTTGTCTCCAGGACAGCTCCGCACTCCACAACTGGCATCATATGCTACCAGTTAGCCTGGTGCTGTCACCGGTGAGTTCTTAAAGCTCCCACTAGCAACACATTCTTTGCACGCTCCATGTTATCACCGGGTAAACACGATGGCATCGTGTTTTTTCCCCGGGGTGACTTCTTGGCCACAAGCTAACACCGAGCGAACACGCCAGCCTCACCCGCTCTTAGTGTTTCTCTCTGGGACAGCTCTGCACGCCACCAACCAGCGTCACATGCCACTAGCTGGCTTAGCGCGCTACCACCGGTAGGCTTAATTAGCTCCCGCTGGCAACACGTTTGCACGCTACTATTTTAGCTACGAGCTAACACCGAGCAAACGCAACAGTATTGGTTGCCCATACTATGTTCCTTCGGGACAGTTGTGCACACCACCACCTAGCATAGTGAGAAGGCAAGTCTTGTATGCTACACAAATTGGCACACAGACTGCTCGTTTGGAGCGGGCCACGGTTGCTGTCTCTCAGGGCATCGCTTGTGAACCGGAACAAAGGGGCGGTCCTGCTGTCCAGGGGATGGTGCCATTACGGTGAATGGTCACTACATCCGGACATTGCAGAACAGATCTGGGCTCGTTTCGGACAACCTCAGGTAGATCTGTTTGCCTCACAGGACAATGCGAAATGTCGCTTGTACTTTTCAATAAAGGGGACAGCTCCTATGGGTCTGGACACTCTGGCGCACCAGTGGCCCAGGGCACTGTTGTATGCTTTTCCCCCATTTCCCGTATAGCTCCCACACTCGCGAGAGTGCGGGAGGAGAGGCTGAGTGTGATATTAGTGGCCCCAGAGTGGGGTCACTGGCTCTCAGAGATCACACTGCTGTTGTACGATTGCCCCTGGCGGCTGCCGTTACGCAGAGACATGCCAACGCAGGCAGGGGTGAAATATTTTGCCAACATGGCTTGGCCTGTGAGTGGGTGAATTTGAGCACGCGGGGGCGCCCAGAATGTCATTCCGACTACGTAGGTTTGGGCAGGGGTGTGAGTCGAAGACTCTCACCGTGCCCTGTTAGACCTTCCTGATGGCCGTTCTGTCCTATTCCATATTGCATGAAGCATCTGGTGCTTGACACTACATTGCTAATGACCTTAGTTTCACTAAGCAGATCAGTGAATACAGACATAGGCACTGCGCAGGCGTGGTGTACCTGTCTCGAGACAGACACATTCCCACTGGATTGCAGGCCAGTTACTTGGCCTGCTCTGGTGATGGTACGTTGCCCAAGTAAGTCTGGGGGTAAGTTCCATGGAGGGAATGGCAGTATCTTGGGTTCTGTTAGAGGCATCTCTATTCAGGACATCTGTGATGCAGCCAATTGGGCTTCAACCTTGACCTTTGCAAGGTTTGGTTGAAGGGCTGGTAAAACTCAATAAACTTCGGGATTACAATCGGGGAGTTTTCAACATCTCTCCCATAGCGAGACCTCGAAGCGGAGTATTGTAAAAAGAACTATAGGTTACTACCGTAACCCCGGTTCTATGAAATAGGAAGCGAGAGGTCTCATGAAGACACCCTTTTCGTTCGGCAGACGAGTAGAGGAAGTCTTAACCTGAAAGTGCGAGTTTTGGTATGCCCCTGACTTATATAGGATGGAAGGCGGGACCTCCAATCAGGTTGGCGACTCAAAGTCCAGCCAATGGATATAGAGCGTCGCAGTTCCCGCCCACTTCCTGTTTTTTTTGGTGCCGGAAGAAAAAACTCAATGCATTTTTCCATTGACATTTCCAAAAATATTTATATCTATTAATTTAAGCCTCGAATCAAGCCATCATGACATCACATGAATCATGACCATAAACGTTTGATTCTGTGATATTTTTTTTGTTGAAAACGGCAAAACAAAGGGTATTTATTAAATATAGTATATCATATAATTAAATATAAAATAAAAAAAAATCACAGAAAAAAACGTTTTATGGTCATGATTCATGTCATCTCGTGATGGCTTGATTCGAGGCTTAAATTAATAGATATAAATATTTTTGGAAATGTCAATGGAAAAATGCATTGAGTTTTTTCTTCCGGCACCAAAAAAAACAGGAAGTGGGCGGGAACTGCGACGCTCTATTGCCTGGAAGTTTATCAAGAAATGCTTCTGTGTTCACACCAGGAGGCGCTCTCCCATAGCGAGACCTCTCGCTTCATATTTTATAGAACCGGGCTTACGGTAGTAACCTATAGTTATTTTGAGAAGCGCTCTTTTCGGTTCACTCAACTTCCTGTGTATGAGGTTCATGAGGCATGCCCGAGCATTCACGTTGTTTCAGCTAAGCTATCTGTGCTAATAACACAGATGACACAATTCAAGCACATGCAGCAACAATTGATCAGTTTGAACATTGCGCGTGTCAATAAACACTCTGTGCGTGCACTATGGACATGATATCGTCTCTGTTGGGTGGAAACTTCATACGTCCAAAACTATTGTAAATCTGTTGCTTTTGATACGCTGTAGTATGATATGATAAGTAGGGCATTCAAACACAAAAAGAGATATCCAAAGCGCCCCTCCGCTCATAAAACGTTTTCTGTGGACACTGCCCCTAAATCAAAGTCCTTTATAACTTTTTAGCACTGAGCCACGTCTCTCTGTGCTGCTGTTCTCTGTGTGGTGTGCAGGCGCGGAGATCCCGGGGGGGGGGACGAGGGGGTTTGTCCCCCCCTAGCTTCAGATAGCCCCAATACCCAGGAGGAGATTGCCACTGAAGAAGACACAGAGGAAAAAGACACAGACTCTATAGAGGAGTCTTTCAATGAGGAAGAATATCAAACTCCATCACCTTTCTCCTCTTCATCATCTTTTCCCCTGACCCCATTACCGCTTCTGGAATTTACCAGCAGCATGAATGACTTGATTAACGCGGGGATTAGACTCACCCCGTGACCCCCCTAATCAAACGCCAGGCCCCACAACCACCAACCTTGCCCTGCCCCCCACCCATCCCCCCTCCACGACACCATCGAAAGAACACCCTGTTGCCCTCCCAGCTGACAAGTCTAGAGAATACATTTGATAATTGATATATGCAGGGTCCAATATGCCTATAGCATCAAACATGTCTGGGCCCAAAGTTCTTTCAGATAGCCTTGTAATAAACAAGGTTTACAATATTTCCACTGTTATTTCAAATAGAGCAAATTTAACATGCATTCCCAGTAAATTCAACAGCCCAATAGTAGAATGCCTTAAGGGGGTCATAGTGAGTAACCTTGTTTTTATTAAGACATTACCTGCCAAACACGGTTATACTCGTGAATCAAAATATACCCCTTTATCTGCCAGCCACAGTTATAACCGTTGATGGGTCATTTCATTGATTTACTGTATATTACACTGTTGCGCAGCTTGTACGTTAATATCATTCATCTAGATGACGGAGAAGTTGAAAAATATTGTGTTTCAGTCACGTGATCACACAAAACACTAAAGCCGCCATAAGGGGTCTGCCACTCCGCTCGGATCAAACTTTGATCAAGTTTGAACCGAGCAGGCGAGCACATTGCTATACTAGGCTGTGAGCAGTGAAAGCACCCGGGGCAAGCATGCGTGTGCCCGTGAAATTCGTGCGAGTGGGGATGAACTGTTCCTGACCCTACACCCAACCATAGACTGTGCACCCAACCTGAAAGTTTACACATCTTGGCTCTGATCTGCCTGTGATTGAGAGACAAGGAAGCGTTCCCGAAAACAAATAAAGAAAACCTCACCGATGACACGATCCAGAGATCTTCCAGCCTGTGCGTACACGCGCGTGCGAGGGTTTCATGGGACTACCCGCGCACATGTTACCGCTCAGGTCTGTTCTGACCGTGTCGCCATCAATGTTATTTTTGAAAACAAATAAAGAAAACCTCACCGATGACATGATCCAGAGATCTTCCAGCATATGCGTGCACACGCGTGCGAGGGTTTCATGGGACTACCCGCGCGCCTCACTGTCGCTGTGACTCCGTGGATGATGAAGTTTTATTTCTTCGTTATATGGATAGATCCGTGCCATTGGAGAGGACTCCTCTCAGAGGAGTCGAGACTAAGGTAATGCTCGGCTCGCGTCTGTCTGTCTGTGCGCGCCACACACACACACACACACACACACACACACACACACACACACACACACACACACACACACACACACACACACACTCACACAGTCGTGAGTGTCGTCTTCTGCCGTGTGAAAATAGCCGACCTACAAGCTCACAACCTCTGAGCTTGTAGATCGGCTATTTTCCTAATATGTTTTATAATATTATAAACTGCTGTGTGGACTATTAGTAACCCACTGAGCTATTAGACGTCTAAAATACGTCTAAGGGCTAGGCTAAAACGGGGTTATAATTGGTCTAACAGTGAAAGTTTTTTTTAGACGTCTAGGCTTAGCCTAGACGTTGATTAGCTGTTTTTTAAACGTCTATTTATAGACCGTCTATTATAGCCGTTGAAATGACGTCTATAATATAGACGTCTATATATAGACGCTTAAAAAACGTCTATATATAGAAAAGAAAAAAAAACGTAACAAAAACTTTCACTGTTATACCAATTATAACCCCGTTTTAGACGGAGGTCTAATAGCCGACTATGGCTCACTGGGACATTTTAGATCGACATAGTCGTAGTACACATATCTTACTTTGTTTTCATAGACCTGGTTGCTTGTGTGTGCGCGACTGCGCGCGCGCGCACACACACACGTGTACACACACACACACACACACACACACACACACACACACACACAGCCGATCAACAAGCTCACAACCTCTGAGCTTGTAGATCGGCTATTTTCCTAATATGTTTTATAATATTATGAACTGCTGTGTGGACTATTAGTACATTTTAGATCGACATAGTCGTAGTACACATATCTTACTTTGTTTTCATAGACCTGGTTGCTTGTTTCTCTGCAGGTTTTGACGTCACTACTTCAGTGGTTCTCAACCTGTGGATCGGGACCACAACGAAGCTCAAGGGTCTAGTTCAAATATGATTATTTTGGGGGCTCACAGCCTGAAAAGGTTGAGAACCACTGCATAGATTATCAAATCAGGTCTATTTACTTGCAAATTTTAGAGACTCACTGTGTGAGAGAGAGAGAGACAGACAGACAGACAGACAGACAGACAGACAGACAGACAGACAGACAGACAGACAGACAGACAGACAGACGGGAGGAAGAGAGGAAGAAGAAGAGAGGGCTTGTAGATTTTCTATTTTCACAATATTTAACCAGTCAAACAAAATGGGGGTCCCCTGTTCAAATATGATTATTTTTGGGGGTCACGCCCTGGCATCCCTTATTTTTATTTATTTATGTTCACAAATTGTCATACATGGCATAAAAGGAAAAAAAGCTGATCTACAAGCTCCGTAAAAGCTTGTAGATGTGCTATTTGTTGCTATGAATACAGGTGTGGATTTAGATTTTGACTTGCCCATTGGTGTGGCTTGGGCACAAAAGGTTTGAAAACCACTGCAGTATCACCTGATTCGGATGCTATCAATGCATTGAATGGGACATTATCACCTCTTATTAGACCTTTGAATGGGCGAAATAGGCGACCTACTTACCTACCCGCGATTTATCAGACCATTCATTGGGTGTTATCAAGACATACTGACCTACCAACGGAGATGACTTAAATAGTTCAGTTTCGGTTTTGGTTTTGGTTTCGGACCATGACGGAAGCGCGCAGTCACAGGCGAACTGTCACCCCGTGAAGGACCACCGAGGGAGCTAAGGCGACCGAGTTGCCGTCCTGAACGGTGTGACGTTCGCCTGTGCCTACTCAGCGCCGTTCGAGTTATGTACCGATAGGCACAGAATCGTAAATATTGTTGTGGGGACTGCTCCGCCTCCAAGTAGGTCAGTAGCTCCTGATTACGCCCCATGAATGGTCTGACAAATCGCGGGTAGGTCTAAATCGCGCCTACTCGTCGCCTACTCGCCCATTCAAAGGTCTGATAAAACGTGATAATCTCCCATTCAATGCATTGATAGCATTCGAAGCCGGTGGCAGTATAGAATATAGGACTGGAAAATAAGTGTTCACATGAAGCTCTCGATGACCAATGTATTGATGTTGCACTTTGAAATTCGAAGTATTATTATTTTTTATTTGATGTATATAACTTGAGTTGAACATTTTTGTTTGAAATGAGCTGAAATAAGCTTGCACTTTGGAGTGAAACAAAGCCATAAATGTGCACTCAAAAGCTTTTTTTTTTCTAGTAGTATCAGTCATGTAAACAAGTATTGTTTACATGACTGATGTCAATGAAGGCGCAAAATAAATGTCACACACTTTTGAAATCATTTTTATGCCTCTAACATGTTCCTTTCACTAAAATGCTCATAACTCTGAATCTAAGAAAAAAGGGCAGTTTTTGGTGAAAACAAGCTGTATTCAACTACCTCTAGCTAAATAACTGCCTTTTTTCCAGATGAAAGAAGAGATTCTAAGCTTTGTTTTGAGATATTCCATGTGTTCATAGTCATAGCACAAAATATTCTGTGGGTCCTCAAAGATGAGTCAGAATGGTCAAAATCCCTGGCACTGAGGGAACCTTTTCTAGAAAACCCCTCTGGCAGGGAACGTGTTAACACTGCTCCTACAATTATTCCCTCTGCTCTCATTAATAATGTGAATTGTATTGATTTGAAGACTGCACAAGAGATGCAAGCTTGTGATGGCTTAAAATGTATTCATTTGAATATGAGGAGCATGGCTCTCAAACTGGATTTTATTAATATTCTGATTAAGGGGGGTTCCCCTGATGTCTTTGTCTTATCAGAGACTTGGCTGACTGAGCTTACACTGGACTCTGATATTGCCATAAATGGCTATAACCTTTTTAGAATAGATAGGAAATCAAGAGCTGGTGGGGTTGTAATCTTAGTCAGGGAACATTTAGCAGCACATGTCCTTGAAATGTCATCTATCCCTAATTGTTTTGAATATATTGTTTTAGATATTTTTCTGGGTGGTGATATCCACTGCACTGTTATTGGTACTTATCCCCCCCTTCGGCACCAGTTGTGGCTCTGGAGGAATTTGGAAAGCTGCTGTCTAAATATGTGTCTTCAGAGGTTCTTATTTTGGGAGACATGAACCTGGACTAGCTTGCTAATAATTCTTCCCGGCTGAAACAGCTGTGTGTAGATTTAAACATATCTCAGCTCATCCAGCATACTACCAGACCAAACATAAATAACCCCTCTAGATCTACTTTGATAGACCTAGCTCTAACTAACAGACCAGCCAAATACCCTTATAGCAGGGTTTTTGCTCAAGGTGTCAGTGACCATTGCCCCATAGTCTGTGTTAGCGTTGCGAAAGCTGATAAAACTAAGGGGCGGATGATTATTAAACATAATTTCAAGTTTTTAATGAACAGGTTTTTTTTACATGATTTATTGTATTCTGATTTGGACAGGGCCATTTCAACTCAAGACCCTGACCTAGCTCTTAATCTATTTCTTACTATTTTTAATTCTATTACTGAGAAACATGCCCCCTATAAGAATTCCCTGGTTTTCAGTGGATCTCAAAGAGGCCCTCCGTCACAGAGATGTGGCCTGGTCAAAGGCCAGAAGTTCTGGTGAACCAGCAGACTGGTTATCTTTTAGATTACTGCGAAATAAAGGTGTTAGTATGGTCAGAAAGGCTAAATCAGTAAATACATTTTTATTTATCTAGTTTCACCAAGACACAAGGTAATGCGGCTAGTTTTTGGAAGGTTGTAAAATCACTAAAAGCTAGGCCTGCCTCCTCTCTCCCGTCACAGATTAGCAGTGAAAGTGGGGTTGTTCTAAATAAATTAGGTATTTGTGATGCTTTTAACAATCATTTTATATTATCTGGCCATCTATTTGACAGGCAGTCTGTCATTCTAGCGCCATCAGATCAGGATGGGGATTCAGTCACTGACAACTCACTCAACTTGTCCCCTCCATGCTTTTCATTTAGACCAGTAACACACTCAAGAAGTTTTAACCGCACTTTCACAAATATGCACTAAGAAGTTTAAGGGTGCAGATGACCTTAACCCGTATCTACTGCATCTTAGTGCATATATAATTGCTGCACCACTTGTCCATATTTTTAATTCATCACTTACCTTAGGCTCAATTCCTGCAGTATGGAAAGATGCACAAGTTATTCCACTTCATAAAGGTGATCAGTCGGATTTAAATAATTATAGGCCAATATCAAAATTGTGCTGTTTAGCCAAGATGCTTGAATCCCTAGTCGTACATTCCTGAGCATGCACAACATACTCCAACCTCAACAGTCAGGGTTCAGACCAGGACATAGTACTGTGACAGCTACAATGCTTGTCACAAATAACATTGTACAAAAGTCCACATATATCCACATTTATTGTCCTAATTAATTTAGTGCAGGAGTGCTTCAGGCACCCTGAGGACCCAATTTTCACTTTAGTTGAGGCTCCTGTTTGGGCACTCCCAGTAAAAGAGGACCCCAGTTGTTGTTTACAGTTGTGCTTCCCATATGCGGCTACACACAAACATATGCACTTAAGAATGCGTTCTTGACGAAGTGAGTTTGTTTTTGTCTATATAGTGCAATATTGGTTCATGTGGTAACAGTTCATTGTATAAATATTGATCTGTGTGTGGTTTAAAAAGTTTTTTGTAACTGTATGTGCTAGCTAAAGTTCAGTGGCTAAGCTAACAACAGGGCCTATTCTGTGTGTGTGAGCAGGCTATGTAGGTCTAAGCTAATACATAGTTCATGGCTCACTGCAGTGATGTGCTATGTGCTGTATCCTAGTTTGCATAGGATATTAGTTCATTGTTTCCATCTCTGTATATTTATGTCATGATTTCTATTATTTCAGATACCATTCATCACAGTGTATGTTTGTGTCTGCCAACCACAATTCTACATAAAAACCCATAAACTGCCATCAAGTGTCATCTTTGCATGCATGCTCTCTGACCGGAGCCCTGTGGTGGGCATAGCTTCAACCCGGGTGCATTTCTCCTTTCCGACATGTCGCCTTTCCGACGTTGACGAACCCTATACCTAACCCTAACCCTAACCATAACCGCACGCGGAAGCCACTAGTCGGAGTGGTGAGATGTCGGAATGGAAGGAGCACCCCCTTCAACCCCTCTGAACATACAGTCCTCTTTTAAAATCTACAATTTTCCACAAACATACTAACTGGTCAAGATAATCACCATCACTGTGCAGCTATTTTTATAGATCTTTCTAAAGCGTTTGATACTGTGGACCATTATATTTTATTACAGAAGCTATATTTTCCAACTATCTGACGGGTAGAACTCAAGCTGTTGTTGCTGATGGTTTTAAATACAGTTCTTTGTCAATTGGTAAAGGTGTCCCTCAAGGTTCAATTTTGGGCCCGCTTTTATTCACTCTTTATTTTAATAATATTGCACTCCCCTCTCTGGGATGTCCATTTTTATGCAGACGACACAATTTTATACAATATTGCCCCAACGCTGGAAGTGGCCACTGCAAATTTGCAGATTGCCTTCAATAGGTGTCAATGGGCTCTAATTAACCTTAAGCTTGTTTTAAACTCCAACAAAACAAAATGCATGGTATTTACTAGGTCTCCAAATATAAATCCCTTTACTGGTAATTACACTCTAAAAGGTGAACAAATTGAGCTTGTCACATCTTATAAATACCTGGGCATTTGGCTAGATGCCAAACTCTCATTTAAGGTTCATGTGGAGAACCTAACCAAACAATTTAGAGGACAAATTGGCTTCCTTTACAGAAACAGGTCCTGTTTTTATTTTACCAGCAGAAAGACTATTGTTCAATCTGTAATAATGTCTGTATTTGATTATGGGGATATACTGTATATGCATGCTTCACTCTCCACACTGAAGCCTCTGGACTCTACCACAGTGCTTTGCGTTGTATTACTGGCGATGATTATCTCACCCATCACTGTATTTTATATGATAAAGTGGGTTGGCCATCTCTCGCAGTTCGTAGAGAGCGTGCGATTGGTCTCAATAGAGACATTCAGGGTGCTTCTTGAGGGCACACTACATAGTGACTGCACCCATTTCATGTAACACTATGTTTATTTGCATCTGTGACATTGTAATGTGATTCAAATGTTTGTTATCGTTTCGCATTATGTGTCATTTAGAATAATAAAAATAAATGTTAAAATAATAGTTTTTTTGCGCCCCGCCAGCCTCAAGCCAGATCTCCGCCCCTGGTGGTGTGTGCAAAACAAATGCATATAAACATCTTAAAGAGAGGAGAGGAGGGGGCACGGTGGCGCAGTCGGTAGCGCTGTAGCCTCACAGCTAGACAGCTAGGGGTTCGATTCCCGCCGGGGACGCTGTGGGCGCTGAGGGCGTGTTCTCTCCTCCGCGTCATCAGTGCCCATACCCTAGGTGGGGTTGGTGAAAGGGCCTCTCTGTGTGGAGTTTGCATGTTCTCCACGTGTCTCCTAGGTACCCTCACAAAAACATGCAGTAATCGAGGTCTCTATACTGCCTCCCCTGGTCAGCCGGGTGCCTGATGGGAACTGGTTGGAATAACGTGTTCTTTCCACACGCTACGTCTAACCAGGGAACCTCCCCCCTGTCGGGTGATAAGAAGCAGCTTGCTAGCTCTCATGCATTGAAGGAGGCATGAGCTCGGCTCTAGGCTCTCCCTAGGCTGGCAGAGGGAGTGTAGCGCCCAGGATTACATAGGCATTTGGCACTGGGTGAAAAAATGGGTTACAAAATCGTGGGATAAAAATAAAAATAAATAAAAAAGAGAGGAGAGGAGAGGACCGTCTCTAGACCCATAAGAGAGATTTACAACATCCTCTGATCTCGCCCACACCCCGGTCTAGCATTCTTCTTGTTCTAGTTGTTATCTCTGAGCACACAGAAGTTGGTTTTGGCAATACAACTTGAATATTATGTGAATATCCTTTACAACAAGAAATTGTATGTCTCCTCAGAACCAAAACTAGTGAAAGTAGCCGATCTACAAGGTTATACATTGAAAATAACTACTGTCAAAAAGGCATTTCATGTTATCTTTAAAAATTGCATATGCATTAATTAACAAGGTGATGTTTTTTTGCCCCCCTCACCAACCCTAACAGTAAAACAACGCCTAAACCTAACCTCAAGAAACACTATGTGTAAACCTAAGAATGCCAAATCATGATCACCTCACCAAGTTGTCGGGGACAGGGATCGAACCAGCGACCTTTGGACTCACAGGCTGCCTCTCTTCTCATTGAGCTAGAAATATGGCCTCCCTAATAGTGTCTGTTGATATCTATAATTCTTTCCGTCCGTTATAAACCAAGCCTCTGTTTCACTAACTACTCTAGATCACTGGTTCACAAACCATTTACCAATAAAGACATTTTTTGTCTCCTCGAAACGGAAACTAGCGAAAATAGACGATCTACAAGCTCACAACGCGTTGCTATCTGAAAATCTTTGGTTAAAACAAACAAACACACATTTGTACACAATGTTTGGCCTAAAAAACATTATTTAAATGAGAAATACTGCAGAACCTTCAGAAGGAATCTGAGAAGACATTTTCCTCAAAGACTTTTTGTAGAAAAATAATGTAAAGGACAATTGCTTACAGATCATCTAGAAGACACTTCTCATGGTCCTTTAGACCTTTGCAGAACAGGTCTTTGGATTTGCTGGAGTTCAGGAGTTTATAGAGTTCCCTCATCTTCTCCTGATCGGTATTCTTAGATGTCACATTATTGTAGCCCTCTTGGGTGATACACTTCTCTTGAAGGAGCAGATCCAGGATGGGATTGACCATGGTTACTTTCTGAATCAGGTCAATCCGGTGTTGATCAACAAAGTGACTCACTGAAGATACTGTGAAATCAAAATTCAGTTGTTGGTTAAACTTCGTCTCTGTGGGCAAAACTGATTTAAACATGCTTCTGAACATTCTATGCTTATACTTAAACACTAAACTTTGTTCTCCATGGTCCCCCAGGGGTCCTTAGTAGGTCTGCTAGTATTTCCTTCGACACCAAATCTGTTCTCCCCTTTAAGTGCTCACAATGTGTCGCTGCTGTCGCAAAAAGTTTGTATAGGCCTAGCTCAGTTTTTGCCATTTGATATAGGCTATATACAGTACACTGTAGCCTACTAGTTGTTTGTTCAAACAAGTTTCATAATCATTGGAATAAACAAGCCTTCCAGTATAAAAAATATACGGATGTCAGTTGGAAAGTTATCTTATAAATGGAATGTTAGATCTATTTTAATATTATGTATCCTATAGGATGTGTATATGACACTGTTTTAACACAGTACTGTATGTGAATCACTTAAAGGAATACAACAGACTACAAGTAAATAGTGTGAAAAGACCAGACCGATTCATCAGTTGAAGACATCTATTCTTAGTGTCAGCTCACCTTCATCTTTAGAGACGCATCCACTTGTTGACCTTGAACTTGACATTGGAGGGTCAGCGTCTGTGTCTTCATGCTGGTCATGACAGGATATTAAATAAACATTTTATAATAAACAATATTGCTCAACTTTGATGAGGTAAAACAAAAAAAGGAGAAAAAAAAGAGAAAAAAATCAAATCCAGGACATACTGGAACGCCACTATTCGATATAGATTATGGATACAAGTTTATTGATCATTGAGGGCAGTAAAATATCCGTTGTCCTACATGGGATAATGGACACTGATATCATCCAGGCTGCTTTATCAGATGGTAAGAATTGTAGTCTATTGTGTAGCGTTCATCAACCTGTTTCATAATTGCTATAGAGATTAATTACTACCGCAGTATTAGAGGTGTCTGTGGTCTCCTGCAACATTAAGGCATGATAGTTCAGCTCTAAATATGTCAACTGACAAATAAATAAAAATCACACCAAGGGCACTTATTAAGCACGATTACACGTCTTTTGCGATAAGTAAGTGATAACGCCACCATCTTATGCACAATCGCTATTATGCAAGTTGCTGAACACAAACACTTAAGGAATAAGACTCGCCAGCATACTTTAGGCATGGGGGAGTGTTCATATGTTAATTAACACTAGCATGACTGGGGTTTCATTATCCCACACACTGCCTGATTTGGGGATCAAAAACGGTCTTTTTGATCCCCAAATCAGGCTATTCTATTGGTTACTGTCTCCCCTCTGTGCTCCAGACGAGTTGACACCTTCTCCCCCAAACAGTGGGGGGTTCCATTGTCTTTAAAATAGTGATTAACATTCAATTGCACTCTGCGCAGTCAGTGAGCCCACATATGTTGTTGTTGTAGGCAGGCAGGCAGAAACATTATAAAATAGGCTAACTTGTAATGGTAACTGCAGATTCTGTATGTAAAAAAAGTGTATAAAACAGCGCGATCTGTAGCGTCACATTAAACTCTTCAGTGAAACATGGAGCCTATATGAACGCTGAAGCCACTGTCTAATTACGTGACTATCTCCATTGTCCAAAACACATGGATATCTCTTGACAAACCAATATTATTATTATTCATTCATAATAATAATATTCACATTATTGTCCGAGCGTAAAGCTCTCATTCTATCAGCTGTCCACGTCGCTGACACGCGTCTCATCTCCTCCTCCCTGTCAGTGCAACAAGTGAACACATCGCTATGTTCCACAAATGTGCTCATTCCTGCTCTACTCCTGCGCTAAATATCTGATCTACAAACATAAAACAGTCGCTGCCTGACAAGCCATCTGCTTGTAGATCAGATCTGTTGGCACAGCATTTTAAAACAGCGCGATCTGTAGCGAACACTCTGTACACTGCAGTGAAATGGGTTGCCAAATTTTGCAAGAGAAATAAGCAGTCAGGTCTATGAAAATGTTACTGCATGCGTTGTGCCCTGAGAAAACACTGAGGCATGAAACCATTGCATTGTAAATGGGGTTTATAGCCGACCCCCAGTCCCTGGTTAGACCTTTCTATATAAATATTTACCTAATAAAAAATAATTTACAAAAGGACATGCATGAAGCTCTAATCTAAACAAGTATGAAAATATATTTATATCTGCAAAGTAACTAGTAACTAAAGTTTTCAAATAATTGTAGTGGAGTAAAAGTACAAGATTTGCCTCTGAGCTGTAGTGGAGTAGAAAAGTATTACCATTATAATGTAATTATATATATTATAATAATAATAATAATAATAATAATAATAATAATAATAATAATAATAATAATAATAATAATAGAAAGACGTGAAAAACAAGCCCAAAGTCGCTTATAATAAGCAGACATGGCAACATAGACTTGCTGCGCAGCAGCTGTCTGCTCGTCACGGGCCGCTCTGTGGGGGTTCTGGAGGTGTCAACAATGCAAAAATAAATGTTTGGTTGTAAGGACACCGGCAGTTTTACTAATCTGTGCTCTTTCTCAACCGATTGTTATAATTCAAAGTTCTCTATAATCTGTGAAGTGTCTATTTTCATTAGGTGTTTGGATCATGATTTTATTGTCTCTCCATCAAACGATATCAAGCGCAAAGCAAATGTCGGCCCACAACGGGCGCACAGAGCGCATGGATGCATGTTTTCTACTTCTGAACTTCTGAAGAAACTACTTGTCTCATCGGGACCGTACCTATGTTCCCCAGGTTCTATGTTCCCCGGGTTCTATGTTCCCCGCTCAACCAAAAAAGGGTTCTATGTTCCCCACTCATCCAAAAAAAGGTTCTATGTTCCCCACTCAACCAAAAAAGGTTCTAAAAAAGGTTCTATGTTCCCCACTCAACCAAAAAAGGTTCTATGTTCCGGAAATGGTGAGACATTTAAAAAGGTTTAAATACATGTATTTATACCCATTAGTTATTTGTAATTTTTCAGTTTTTAAAGTGTCAAAATATCATGTTTTGAAAACTTCTTTGACATGACTCAAAATCTATTTAGGGGTGTCACGATACATTAATTTCACGGTACATATGATATTAGGCTCACAATATCGATACGATATTATGATACATGATACTGACCATGATACTGACCATGATACTGACCATGATACTAACATGATACTGACCATGATACTGACCATGAAACTACCATGATACTACCATGATACTGACATGATATTGACATGGTACTGACATGATACTGACATGGTACTGACCATGATACTGACCATGATACTAACATGATACTGACACTTGCCATGAAACTGAGCATGATGCTGACCATGACACTGACCATGATACTGATACTGATTATAAGATGTAACACTTTTCTCAACAATTTGACCAGTTATGGCCCGGACGGCTGGCGTGGCGGTCCGGGCACAGCGTGTCGCGGGTTCGACTTTGCTGCGTGTCACTTCCATCTCTCTCTCCCCATTTCCTCTCATACTACTGTATACTATCTAATAAAAGGCAGATAAAGCCAAAAACAATTATATAAAAAAAAAATCTTAATGTAACAAATTATTACGTTATTATATTATGCAAAAACCTTTTATTGCGCTATCGCTCATGATTTTATTACATTATGAGCTTTTATGACATTTAGTTTATTATATTATGAACTGTTATTACGTCGTTATTACATTATGAGTTGCTACAAGGTGCTCTATATCACCAAGATGGCCGCCAGGGGAAAGGGGCGGGCAAGTTTCTGATAGTAATTTCTCCCCATTATGTTCAGTTGTGTGTGTTCAGAGATGTTATTAATAATTGGAAATTAGAAATGTATGTTTCCTGCATTTTTGGGTGAGCGGGGAACATAGAACCTTTTTTTTGTTGATGGGGAACATAGAACCTTTTTTGGGGTAAACGGGGAACATAGAACCTTTTTTTTAGGTAAAAGGGGAACATAGAACCCAGGGAACATAGAATCTTTTTTGGTAAGTGGGGAACATAGAACCTTTTTTGCGGGGAACATAGAACCTGGGGAACATAGAACCTGGGGAACATAGGTACGGTCCCGTCTCATCTAGTGTAGTCTGAGTATATTTTTCTTGTTTACCAGGTTCCTAGTAGTTGTACTTTGATTGCTTAAAGTATTAGTGCTTTAATCAGTATTGTTAGCTGATAGTTGGACAGTTTGTCTTTGTAGCATAGCCCTATTGAAGGTAGTTTCACCCAAGCCAGGCCAATTGCCTTATTAATTGTCGGGCGGTCCTGCACTCCTGGCAGACAGTTAGCAATCAGTTGAAGTGGTCATACCACTTGCTTCAAGAGTCTAGCAAAGGAAGGCTAGGCGAACAAAGAAAGATCGACCTTCCAAAATTAGGTGCTTCTTCTCTTCATAAACCGTATCATTGTATTGTGATCTACCATGTGTTTGCTTCCTATTCCTGTCCTCTCCTCTTTCTGGTGGCCGCACAGACGCAGGGCCACACCCAGATGTCGTGACCCCACTAATCTCATCTATCCTACTCTTTCAACTCACGTTGAGCAGTTGAACAGTCTTCAATCAACTGTCCTTGTACCTCCACCAGAACAACCTCCTGGATCCCCACAAGTCCGGGTTTAATGTGGGTCACTCGACCGAGACTGCCCTCGCTCCATGCCGCTAGAGCGAACTCTCTCTCCTCCGTCCTGATACTCCTGGACCTGTCTGTAGTGTTAGACACGGTGAACCATCAGATCCTCCACCCTTGAGGGGATGGGTGTCTCAGGCTCTGCACTCTCCTGGTTTGCATCCTACCTGACGGGTCGCTCCTACCAGGTGACGCTGAGAGGGTCTGTGTCAGAACCACGCAGGCTCACTACTGGGGTTCAGCTAGGCTCGGTTCTGGGTCCTCTTCTTTTCTCTCTCTACACTACATCTCTTGGTGCTGTTATCCACTCCCATTACTTTTCCTACCACTGCTATGCCGATGACACCCAGCTGATCTTGTCATTCCCCACACACAAGTGGAGGCACGCATTGCTGCTTGTCTGGCTGACATCTCGGAGTGGATGTCAACGCACCACCTGAAGCTCAACCTGGACAAGACTGAGCTGATGTTCCTCCCGGGGAAGGGTTGTCTGCACCGAGACCTGGCCATCACTATTGATAATGCTGTGGTGACGTCAACTCGGACTGCGAGGAATCTGGGTGTGACCTTGGACGACCGACTGTCGTTCTCGGCAAACATCCCATCAGTGACATGCTCCTGCAGATTCCTCCTCTACAACATCAGGAGGATTCGCCATTCCTCACTAAGAAGACAGCGCAGGTGCTCATCCAGGCTCTTGTCATCTCCCGCCTGGACTACTGCAACTCCCTCCTTGCTGGTGCTCCGGCATCTGCCATCTACCCTCTGGAGCTTGTTCAGAAAGCTACAGCTCGTCTTCAACCGCCCCAAGTTCTCCTATACAACTACCCTTCTCCGTTCTCTACACAGGCTATGGTCAAGCCTTACACCCCTGCCCGACCGCTTCGGTCTGCCGCCTCGAGGTGATTGGTTGCCCCGTCGCTCAGAGGTCCTTCTGGCTGATCTACACGGTCACAGCTTTTCTCTGTTCTGGCCCCACAGTGGTGGAATGAACTGATGTCAGGACAGTAGAGTCACTGCCCATCTTTCTCTGTAGGCTGAAAACCCACCTCTTCAGGAAACACTACCCTGACCCTTCCTCTTAGCCTTGCCTGCTTGTTGTCAATTATTTGTATGAGCTCTTGTTTTATTGGATCTTGTTTATTTGATACACTTATTTGTTTTAGCTCTTGCTCAATTGATTTTCCTATTTGTCTCATCTGTTTAAGAAAGTAGGTAGCTGATATATTGCACTTTTACCTTAGCGCTAGGTATGCTCTTAGTTGCTTGTTTGAAAAGAGAATGCACTTAAGACTTCTGGTGATTAGTAGTTTCGTTCCCTACCTATGTTGAATGCACTTATTGTAAGTGGCTTTGGATAAAAGCGTCTGCTAAATGACTGTAATGTAATTTAATGTAATGTAATGGATGCATATATAGGCAGCAAAAGTACTCACATTTAACTACAGTGGTCACCTGTTCATTCATGCGTGATCTTCAAACGGCCGCCTATTGGACATCAGAGGTTTTCAGATGTTTCTTTAGGTACCTTTCAAAGTTGACGCCCACAGATTCTTAGCGCCTCCCATTGAAATGATCAGAAAGTGTAGTGTGGCCGTTCAGCCACAAGGTGGCGCTTGGTATCAAAATGTATTTAAAAAAAGTAAGTAAGGCCTGTGTTCAAAATGTTACTTGAGTAAAAGTACAAAAGTATTGGCATCAAAATATACTTAAAGTACCAAAAGTAAAAGTAGTAAAATGTTTGAAAGTAGCCGATCTACAAGCTTGTAGATCGGCTATTTTCTAATGGCCGTGGTATAATATAGGGCTAAAGTGGTTAATGTATATGTTTTATAATATAATCATTTATATCTGCAAAGTAGCCTAACTAGTAACTAAAGTTTTCAAATATTTGTAGTGGAGTAAAAGTACAATATTTGCCTCTGCAGATGTAGTGGAGTAGAAGTAAAAATACAGTAGTACTCCAGTAAACAAAAAAACACCTCAACATCATTCACTAATTTCTACTGTCCGGCACAATTATATTGTTTTAGAATGTGAAACAGAGTTAAATGAAGACAGCAGAGTATAATGTACTAACTAACTAAGGACCCCAATTTAAACAAGCCATATGGCTTGTTTAAATCTCTGCTATCAGTCTGTCTGTCAACGACATGCAATGACATGCAAATTAACTGGTTTAACACCTTGGCCAGGGTCTTTTGTTTGTCTCTAGCCAAACTTCACGTCATCACAATGGACTCTGGAGCCCAGGAGTTGTGCCCTCCCCCCCCCACACACAAGCACACTTTTATTTTTTACTACATGTTTTCAATTGCAGTTTGTTTTCATTCATAGGCTACACAGTATATCATAACCGGTTTTGCTATCATGTTCCCCTCCCCCCTACTGTCTGTATGTCTGTACACACACACACACACACACACACACACACACACACACACACACACACACACACACACACACACACACACACACACACACACACACACACACACACACACACACACATGCGATGCGCAATGTTTGAAAACTTTAGTTACTTTGTAGATTTTGATTATTATTACAAAACATACATTAACCATTAACCTTATATAAACGTTGTCTATTTAAAAATAGCAGAACTAAGCTACACCTTATGAGCTTGTAGATCTGCTATTTAAAATTTTGACATAACGTGTGAAACAGGACTTTCTGCATAACAAGTAGAGAGAAAGAGAGAGTGGAAAATCCTCTAGTAAAGTAAAAAATACCTAAAATCTTTACTTATGTACAGTACTTGAGTAAATGTAATTTGTTACTTTACACCACTGTAAAATGTTTGAAAATACACTGTCGTGTAAAATGTTTGAAAATATTTTGATGCCAGTACTTTGTAGTTTTACTCAGTAACATTTTTAACACAGGCCTTTTACTTGTAACAGAGTATTTTTATATTGTGGTAAAAAACAGGACATTCTGCATGGAATTTGCAAGCGTGGGATTCAAACCCGGGCCGTAAAATCACTGGACATCAGCTTTAGCCACTAGACTGACTTGACTGTCTCCGTTTCAGAGGAAAGAAGTATTTACAACACAGCAGTTGATTTGGGATAAATAATAATATTGTTATATTATTATTATTATTATTATTATTATTATTATTATTATTATTATTATTATTATTATTATTATTATATGCTCAAGGGATGAGCTTGTAGATCTGCTACTTTCAAAAGATGTTTTATATATTTTATACATTTGAAAAGCACAGCTATTGGAAATTGGAAATACTCTAGTAAAGTAAAAAATACCTAAAATCTTTACTTATGTACAGTACTTCAGTAAATGTAATGTGTTACTTTACACCACTGTAAAATGTTTGAAAATACACTGTTGTGTAAAATGTTTGAAAATAGCATTTTGAAAATTGTGAGCTTGTAGATCAGCTATTTTCAAATAGCCTATGTATAAAATAAAGTAAGTACTGGAAATTGAAAATACTCTAGTAAATAAGTTTGTTTTATTAATTAAATGATAAATTGTCTGCATTCATAAGTTCTCTAATGACTTCTGCTTTTAAGAAATAAACTGCGTGTAGAGAAATTGCTTTCTTCTGCTCTCTTCTGCCACCTACTGTCCACCTACTGTATTACAAAAATGAAAAACTTAAAACACCCCCCCAAGGCATAGCCACACCCCCAACCTTTCACAACCTAAGGTTATGGTGGGCTATGGTGGGTACCTTTCAGAGACTGAGGCGCGTAGGTAAACAGGTGACCACTGTATAGCCGTACTCAGTCAATTCTCAACCGATTGTTATAATTCAAAGTTCTCTATAATCTGTGAGGTGTATCAATCATGATTGCATTGTCTCTCCATCAAACTATATCAAGCAAAAAGCAAACGTCGGCCGGTGACAACGCACACATTACGCACGTATGGACAGAAAGCCCTACTCAGCCCGTTTCAATCTATCCGATCTGAAAGACTCGTGTTCCACTCTAGGTGGCATCTCAAAGGCTTATTCCTTCCAATGCGGTTAGGAGGTGCACGCACATCCAAGAATTGCAACGGGTGCTGGATCCGACTAAATAAACATGAACAAAAGAAAAGGGTCCGCACACCGTCTTAATGCGCAAGGGTCCTTCTGGTCGATCTACACGGTCACAACTTTTTTCTGTTCTGGCCCCACAGTGGTGGAATGAACTTCCCACTGATGTCGGGGCAGCAGAGTCCCTGCCCATCTTTCGCCGCAGGCTGAAAACCCACCTCTTCAGGAAACACTACCCTTCCTCTTTGCCTGGCCTACTTGTTAACTAGTTGTACAAACTCTTGTTTTATTGTTGTATTGTTTTATTGGATCTTGTTTAGTCGATACACTTATTTGTTTTAGCTCTTGCTCATTTGATTTAGCTATTTTGTCTCATCTGTTTAAGAAAGTAGGTAGCTGATATATTGCACTTTTACCTTAGCGCTAGGTATACTCTTGGTTGCTTGTTTTTGCAGAAAATGCACTTAAGACTTCTGGTGATTAGTAGTTTTGTTCCCTACCTATGTTGAATGCACTTATTGTAAGTCGCTTTGGATAAAAGCGTCTGCTGAATGACTGTAATGTAATGTAATGCTCCCGGCAAATTTAATTAGTAGAGCGGTCAAGGTAACAACGTTTCGGCCGATGTGGTCTTCGTCAGGTATACTGAATAGAGTGAGGAGACAGGTATAAAAAGACAAAGGAGGGCAGGATACACTGATCACTGAGTGCAAACACCCGGGGACAACGCCCCAATTTGTGAATCTATGACAATTACATAGAATAGCCATTATTCATCTTTAGTGGCCATCAGGAAAGAGGAAAATTTTTTTTGTAAATATGTGTCTATACCCTATACACAATACCTGTCCACCACAATGTATGTAAACAAAGTTCCCTGAACCATAAACAGAGAGACCACACAGTCAGATACATATGAACATTAAACATAAAAAATGCAATAAATCAATAATAAAAGACAATACTAGTATTAGGGGTGGGACGATATGGGTACCTCACGATACGATATATATCACGATATTAGGCCCACGATAACAATATATATCACGATATTCGACGATGTTCGATATATTGCGATATCACGATATTCGATACATATTGCAAGAAATTTCACCAACGATATATCACGATATCTGAAAATATCGATATATTGCGATATCAAGATATATTGCATGAAAATTCACCAACGATATATCACGATAGTCCTTGTATTCAATTCATAAACACATAAAATAGCACCAAACAGTTCAAAATCATCATTACACAAATACAGAGTAGGAAAAACAACGTATCACAAACTAAAAAAAATAAATAATTTTTATTTAATATCGATATTTTTCGGCAGGATATCGATTATTTATCGCGGGAGAAAGTTACTTTGATTGAACTCAAGTAACATTTTGAGCACAGGCCTTTTACTTTTTATATTGTGGTATTGCTACCACCAAGTGCTTCTTCCACCACTAAATTTAACCCACTGGTAGTCAACTATAGTCGAGGTTTACCTATTAATAATAAAGACACGCACAGCGTCCTGGCTTAACTCCAACCTGGTGTTTGCACTCTCCATTTACAACCCGTACATCTACATAAACGTTCAGATTTAAAATATAAAGTGCTTACATCATGGCCACGGATGTTATAATTCATTTCAGGTGGGTCTAAGTACCCATATCTTCCGTATCGTTCAATAAAAAGCATTTTAATCCGATCGGCGGCCATGTAGTTGAAAAGAAAACGGAGACAATGGCCACCAATCGGATCAAAATGCTTTTTATTGAACGATACGGAAGATACGGGTACTTATGAGGGCCCGTATATAATTATAACACCCGTGGCCATGAGATAAGCACTTTATATTTGAAATCTGAACGTTTATGTAGATGTAAAAGTTGTAAATGGAGAAATGCAAACACCAGGTGTAAGTTCAACCATGACGCTTGACGTCTAGCTAACAATGCTAAGCTCGTCGACTAGCCTCGTCACTCCACCGTTGTTTTTGTCCAATCTTCAGTGAAAATGTTCCATACAAACGAACGTCGAGCGGCCTGTTGTTTAGCTGGGGCCGCCCTCACCTATAGCTGCTGTGTTTGCAACATGTGAGCAACATAATTTCTTTGGTTTGGGGTGTTTTTGTAACATTGAAAATGAATGAATAATCCTTTCTGCTGAGCAGATCAGAGCGACTTTTGCTGTGAGCAGCAAGTTTAGCAACACCACGGTTTCAGTTGCCAGTTCTGTGAGAGAAATAAGCAACCAGGTCTAGGAAAACGAGCCCAAAAGAAGCGACAATGGGCCACATGAGCACTTTAAACCTACTGTATACATCGGCTACTTGAAAATAGCAGATCTACAAGCTCACAACGCGTCGCATCACGAGCGACGCGTTGTGAGCTTGTAGATCTGCTATTTTCAAATAAAAATCTTGGGGCCTAACTTATAATAAAAATACCTGGCAACACTGGCTCATCGTGGGAAGATTGGCGGTGCTCAAAACCGGAGTGAAACCGGAGAACAATGCCTAGCCATGACCAATCGAAACCACAATGCAAATCTCGGCCAAGTGTCTCTCCACCCCCCAAAATAACACACAGATGCGCAAAAAAAGCAGCCTACTTTGCCATATAAATGTAACCATTTAATGATTCTTAAACGACTATCTTTTGCAATACAAACCTTCTTCAACATTCGAACTGTGTTAATATGAAAAAAAAACGCAACAAACAAAAAAATCGCATTTAATTTGCTGTTTTCTACCCTTTCTCAACTGGCGAGTTGTTCCCCAAATCTCCAGACCTGCTCACTAATGTGCGAAACATACCGATGTGTCCACTTGTTGCGCTGAGATAGATAGAAGGGGGAGATGCTTTAATAATAGGCAACTGAGAATGTGAATATTTGTTGGTTTGTCAAGAGATATCAATGTGTTTTGGACATTGGAGACAGTCACATAATTAGACAGAGGCTACAGTGGTTATGACGGCCATGTCTGCAGTTGGACATGTCATCTTTCAATGTGAGGTTTCTTTCTCTTTTGGTCTCACCGCTTAATGCACGGAAAATAGCACTGAGTCTTGGCTGATCTTAAAGGGAATGGCAGCGGGGACTGTGATTGGATTGATTAAAGTAACGCCCAAATACACCCATGACAGTTTTCAGGGCAGTTTTACAGCATAGCACCTTGGTGCAGTGCGCACATTACAGCACCCATAATAACAAAATGGCATTGGTCACGCCTCCACGTCTTAAATTAAGGAATAAGACCTGGCGGTAATTAAGACGTAATAGGGCTACCAGTGTGAGTATGTGGTGCCTACTTTGTTGGATGAGTGTGTGCTGGTTTTCAGGCGGTACTACTCTATTTGATGTGTTGGCGCTGGTATTCAGGCGGTACTACTCAATTTGATGTGTGGGCGCTGGTATTCAGGCAGTACTACTCTATTTGATGGGTGGTCGCTATTCAGGCAGTACTACTCTATTTGCTGTGTGGGCGCTGGTATTTAGACGGTACTACTCTATTTGATGTGTGGGCGCTGGTATTCAGACGGTACTTCTATATTTGATGCGTCGGGCGCTGGTATTCAGACGGTACTACTATGTGATGTATGGGCGCTGGTATTCAGACGGTACTACTATATTTGATGTGTGGGCGCTGGTATTCAGATGGTACTACTATATTTGATGTGTGGGCGCTGGTATTCAGACGGTACTACTATATGTGATGTGTGGGCGCTGGTATTCAGACGGTACTACTATATTTGATGTGTGGGCGCTGGTATTCAGACGTACTACTATATTTGATGTGCCGGGCGCTGGTATTCAGACGGTGCTACTTTATGTGATGTGTGGGCGCTGGTATAAAGGCAGTACTACTCTATGTGATGCGTGGGTGCTGGTATTCAGGCGGTACTACTCTATTTGCTCCCGCACACATCAAATGCATGAAGGCATTCAAATAACAGCCACGCATGATTAGAGTGCCTCCAAGCAGACGTGAGTTTGAGTATACCTACACCAAAACACACACACACACACAGTTCGTGAAAAATCGCGTATTTGCGCATTTTAAAAAAATCTATGCGTACCGAAGCTTAGTGAATCAGGCCCAATGTTTCTAAGACCTATTTTTATCTTTATTTTTTTTAATTAAATGTATCTACATAATATAGGCACAGTCAGTGAAAGCAGTCTTATAGTTTAATCACTGTTACTATATGAATGTAGAATGCTCCATTAGGCAAATAGAGAACTGTCAGTGTCCGTCGACAACAAGCATCTGGAGTACCAACTAGCCCCGAAGTACCTTGGTGTTCGGCTGGACTGGACACTGTCCTACAAACAACACCTTGAAGAAGTGAGAGCCAAAGTGACATCAAGGGTCTCGCTTATCAGCCACCTCGCTGGCACAAACTGGGGTGCCTCCGCCAGGACACTACAAATCTCCATGCAAGCTCTGGTGTTCTCCAGTCTGGAGTAGAAGCCCACACGTGAAGAAGGTTGATCCTGTGTTGCCCTTCGGATCATAACTGGCTGCCCCCGTGTCCTACCTGCCTCCTAGCGGGAATTGCCCTGGCCGGCCTCCGACGAGAGGCCGCTAACCTCGCACTTGCAAGGAAAGCCCAAGAACATGACTGGCATATCCTGCACGAAACAACTAAGGCAGCGCCACTAAGTCCCGTCACCCCTATAACAGGACAGCACAAGTGTAGGGTTTTATAGGGTCTATTCGACCATATTATATATATTTTTTATTGTGTTTACAAACATTCACCGGCATTAGACTGGTAGCGAGCGACCTCTAGAGGAGAGAAGGGGTCTTTTTCTTCTCCGCTGCTATGACGTCATGATTGTTGCTGTAAATACTTTAGTTTATCGTGTTTACTGCATTTACATTATGTTCTTTGGGGTCTTGGATCCTGGGGGCATGTGTGATGTCAGGGATACTTTTTTATGAGAATTATTCCATTAAGTTAGTATATGAGAAGCGTCCTTATTTAATTGAAACTTATGTGTGTTTTGGTATGAGAGTTCCACATGTGTTCTTGCGCGTGCGCATAAGAGTTGTTTTGACCAGCAAGTTTCAGTCCATCGCAGCGTGAGAGAGCGTTTGCACGTAGATTGAGAGCTGGTAAGGCAATTGTGCATGAAAAGTGATCATTCTGTGTGAGAAACTCTTTTATTGTACACATATATGTTGTTAGTTATTTATGCATGTTTTCATATTATTAATGGTATTTTCTTTCGTGTGGTTTTGTGTTTTTCCAGTTAAATAACCTACTACAACTACTACAACTACTACTGCTGCTACAACACATCTACAACTCGTGTTACCGTTAGCACCCATTTTATAGAGGTCTAATGTGCGTAGATTTTCTAGGGCTGGCTGAAGGTAGCAATACTGTACAAGTGAGAGTTTAGTTAGGTAACCATGTGTGTTTATGTGAGAATGTGTGTGTGTTATTATAGTTAATAAATTACCAAAAGACAGTACTGGTATTCGTGTTGTTGTTGTCGAGTGATTTGCATCAAATCTATCTACGTGTGTACGTCCCTGGACCGAAGGGAGGATCTGAAGTTAGGTTGAGCTTTAGATATCGGTACAGTTATTTAACAGCCAGCCCGTGCGACGAGGAAAGTACGGAGATTGGTGTTATTATCGGAGTAGCCTTTCACGTGAGGAGTGGCTAGGCTAGCTCAACGTCGTGGGTCTCGTTTCGACGGAGGCTCGTCGTGGGAGAGGCGAAACCTCATCAACCCTGCCCAGCTCGGCGCCAAACCAACCCCCACGAGGAGGGAGGGAGTTCGGTTCCGAGTCGGACAAGCAGCGTCGAGGACGCGCGGGAGAGCCAGCTGTTTCACCGAAAGAGCTGACTACGCGGTGCTGCGACCCGGTCCGAGAGGAGGACGCGCTCGGCTGGCCGACAACAATCACCAAAGCAAATTCATCATCATCAAAGAAATGTGTGCTTTTTGAAATGTGTGATTTCTGCATTGACTGTGTGATGTTGTCGGACGATGAGCCGATTGTTTTGCTAAGCTAGACTGTGCATGCTAACTAGCGCTGGAGGAAAGCTAAGTTGCTATGCTAGACACTGTGCTAAGGCTAACTAGCTAAACACTGAATCACGTGACGCAGGTTCGACTGGCCGCTGACCCGGAAGGAGTTAGGGACGGTAAGGAGGCACCGACCTAATACCACCAGCAGGGGGCGCCATAAGCCTTTGTTAGCATTGCTTTGAATTCCTCCAGGAGAGGCACCTATAGACTATTTTCCCTTTTTTCCTGTAACTGCTAACCATCCCATTGCCGTTATGGCGGACGTACTTTTAGTTGGACTAAAAAAGAGACGCTCTGTGGCGCAAGCAACCTTGTCCAGACGGCTAACGAAAGTCAATCTTAGCCTAGACAAGATGACCGAGCTTGAAATGTCCGCTAACATAACGGCACTTAAGGATGAGTTTGACATTTTAATGGACGCTAGTAGCGATTATGTGGAAGCACTGGAGGATCCTGATGCTACAGGGGACAATACAGGGGAAGTAGCGGCGGTGCACGGGAGGTTGAAAGAGAGTGGCGACAAGGTGGACGAGGCAGCCAAACAGCTGAGGGAGGCTGTATGGAAAATACATTTGTCAAGCCAGTTTGATTATCGGCTGGATCGCGTTAAGCAGGCTGTTGACGAGTGTGAGCGCGACATAGCGTCGGCGGACAACTTCACCCCCGGAGCTCGGAGATCGATGCGGGACGATTTGGATAATAGGTACGGACATTTGGTGGAATTTATGACGGCCTTTTCCCCTTTCGCCCCCGATCTAGAGGTAGTTGGTATGCGGAACGTTTGCATGGACTATAAGGACAAAAAGGATAAGACGTTAAGTACATTGGCTGCAGTTGGATTAGTACCTGATCCGAGTAGGAGGATCAGTGCCACGGAGGTTCAGTCTGCACCAGGAGGCAGCAGCGGCGACGCACGGAGCGTCGACGGTGCGTTAGTGGACTTATCCGGGGCCTCAGGAGGCGGTCCGGGGAGCACGTCTCAACTGCAGCATGGGAGCTTAATTTCTCAATTTGTGCCTTTTACCAGCAAATCACCGAAACCAGCGAGGAGGTTGGTCGGATTACCGCCGGATTTTGGGGACTCTAAACAGCCGCCGGACAGCGGTGATACGTGGCGATCATCTGCTGCGTCACAGCACGGTACGAGCGCTGCCCCGTTGCTAGGGGCCGCGGCGCCTCGGTTTGCTCTTGCACCGCTGACTCTGCCCAAGTTTAGTGGGGTAAGAAGGGAATATTACCGCTGGAGGGAGAATTGGGACACATTACAAAGACTGGCCGAACTGACTGGATCACGTGACCTGCGCCTGTTTCACCTGCTGGACAGTGTCACGGACGCGGTGAAACGGGAGCTCAAACTGGCGCGGTACAGAAGCTCGGAGGACGTTTTTCGAGTGCTCGACGGTCAATACGGTAATGTGTCTCAAATTGCCAATGAGATTGTAATGGAGTTACAGGACATGCCCTCCGTGCGTAATAATCAACCGAAAGAGGCGTTACTTTTAATCGACGCTATTGAAAGTGCGTTGATGGATTTGGAGGATTTGAATTGTGAGGACGTCATGAGGAATCGTCTCGTGGTCTCGTCACTGGAGAGCAAGTTACCGGACAATATGCTTGACAGGTGGCTGCTTTTCCAGTGCGAGGCTGCCAACGGGGTCCACCAGGGGAACATGTTTAACAAGCTAATGCAGTTCTTGGCTGATCAGAAATCTGTGTTACTGCGGAGGGAACAGTTGCTGCCGAGGAAACCGGGCACCGCCAGGACGGGTGACCCGAATCCCCGTGACAGACAGGAAAAGGGGGCATTTACGAAGGCAACAGCGAGTGACGCCGCAGGCAGCACCGCACAAGATTTGTGTGACTTGTGTGGACAAAGGGGGCATGCTGGCCAGGTGTATCACTGCCAGACATTTAGAGAGGCTAATGCACGGGAAAAGAGGGACCATGCAAGAAAAGTGGGGGCCTGTTTTAAGTGTCTGGATTCGCACGAGGGAGCGTGTAGAAAAAACTTTCTGTGTCGCATGGCAGAATGCCAGAGGAGGGATAATCTCCCGGATCACCATTACCTGCTATGCCTCGAAGCACACCCCAACAGAGACACTGCAAGAGGGGTCGCTGAGCAAGCAAGAGAGCCTCGGGGTCCAACCGCACAACAGAAAGCCATCTTTGCTGAGCTAGGCCTGACACCGGAGCAACTAAAGGGTGTTCGCAAGGCTGTGACAAACACAGCAGCAGCAACAGTGTGCGAAGACAGGGGTTTATTGGGCAGTGAGCATCCAGTCCTCCTGATGCTGGTCGATGTCACGACTAGGAGGGGGGACTGGATGGGGGCCCTAATTGATCTCGCCTCTGACACTAACTACCTCACACACCAGGCAGCAGCAGATCTCGGGCTTGTGGGTGAGCCTGTCACGCTGGTGGTGCATGGTGTGGGGGGGATGGAGACAACTGTGGACACGAGGAAATACAGTGTGTCTCTCAAAGTGGACATGGAGGGGACCTTGCAGAGCCACGACATGGTTTGTTATGGGCTGGAGGAGATTGCTCGAATAGACTACACTGTGGACTCAAAAAGTTTGGAGAAGTTTTTCCCAGGAGCTGTCAAGCCGGGTGAGTTGAGGCGCCCGCAGAAGGTGGACATGCTGATAAGTGCCAGAGAGGGTCGTTTGGCACCTCAACGATTAATGAAGTGCGGCGATCTGGTGCTGTGGGGCGGCCCTCTGGGAAAGACTGTGAGTGGGGTGCACCCAGACCTCTTTGAGGAAGCAAGGGTCGGGTCCACACGCCAGTCAACACACCTTGCTCGCTCCATGAGGACGGCGACTGTCGAGGTGAAAGAGAGTTCCTCAGAGAAGGCCGTGAAGGAGACAGCAAGAGGGAGGGCTACTCCTGATCACGAGGCTATGGAGGAGACCTCAGGAGAAGAAGCTGTGGAGGAGATAGCAGCAGAGGAGGCTGCTCCTGCACACAAGGTGGTGAAGGAGACCTCAGGAGAGGAGACTGCGGAGGAGACGATCGGGGTGGCTGCTCCTGCAAGTGAGTGCAGGGAGGCAGGCCTCAGCGGCATCCTGATGGGAGATCCGGAGGTGCTGGGCCCCGTCCTCAGATGCCCACCCGGACTGGAGGCGATCGTGAGCGGAGTCGACGCCATCAGGAGGTTAGATGGCCTCTACCTCCAGCTGCCCTGGGTCCGGTCTACTCGCAGTGGGAGGCTTGGTGCGACGGAGACGACTTCGGCCCGGTCTTCTTACAGTGGGAGGCTTAAAGGGACGGAGTGCAGGCTGGGGGCACTGGGTCTGCCAGAGTTGCTCAGAGAGGACTCTGTCTGGCGAAAGGGTGTTGCCACGGGGGCGCAGCATGGCAGTTCTGGGATGAGTGGGGGGAAGGTCAGGAGGGGAGATGGTGGGCCAGGGTCCCCAGATGTAACGGTGTCTGCCTCTGAGGAGTGCGGAGACCCCGGGGGGCTCTGGGTGACGTCTCCTGGGCCAGGTCGACCGTGCAACGTCACAGTGGGAGGCGTTGACAGTGGCGGGACGCTCTGCCTTCCTCCGCAGGGACGTGCGGAGGTTGCCTGAGTGCAGTGGAGGAGCAGTGTTCATGTAGTTATACTCTTTGACACATGACGTTATTTTCTGTTCTTCGTGCGGACGCTGTTTTCCGTACGGTTCATAATGAACGGATTGCGTGCAGCGGACTTTCAAGGAAGTTCATTCGGACCTAACCTTTTATTATTATTCTTATTTTTTTTTTGATAATTTTTATAAGACACTCGTATACTCCTATGTGTATGGCCTATTAGATTGAAGCAATCCATAGCCCAAGTGGGAGGTGTAGGGTTTTATAGGGTCTATTCGACCATATTATATATATTTTTAATTGTGTTTACAAACATTCACCGGCATTAGACTGGTAGCGAGCGACCTCTAGAGGAGAGAAGGGGTCTTTTTCTTCTCCGCTGCTATGACGTCATGATTGTTGCTGTAAATACTTTAGTTTATCGTGTTTACTGCATTTACATATGTTCTTTGGGGTCTTGGATCCTGGGGGCATGTGTGATGTCAGGGATACTTTTTTATGAGAATTATTCCATTAAGTTAGTATATGAGAAGCGTCCTTATTTAATTGAAACTTATGTGTGTTTTGGTATAAGAGTTCCACATGTGTTCTTGCGCGTGCGCATAAGAGTTGTTTTGACCAGCAAGTTTCAGTCCATCGCAGCGTGAGAGAGCGTTTGCACGTAGATTGAGAGCTGGTAAGGCAATTGTGCATGAAAAGTGATCATTCTGTGTGAGAAACTCTTTTATTGTACACATATATGTTGTTAGTTATTTATGCATGTTTTCATATTATTAATGGTATTTTCTTTCGTGTGGTTTTGTGTTTTTCCAGTTAAATAACCTACTACAACTACTACAACTACTACTGCTGCTACAACACATCTACAACTCGTGTTACCGTTAGCACCCATTTTATAGAGGTCTAATGTGCGTAGATTTTCTAGGGCTGGCTGAAGGTAGCAATACTGTACAAGTGAGAGTTTAGTTAGGTAACCATGTGTGTTTATGTGAGAATGTGTGTGTGTTATTATAGTTAATAAATTACCAAAAGACAGTACTGGTATTCGTGTTGTTGTTGTCGAGTGATTTGCATCAAATCTATCTACGTGTGTACGTCCCTGGACCGAAGGGAGGATCTGAAGTTAGGTTGAGCTTTAGATATCGGTACAACAAGAGATGTTTGTTTCCATCCCTGAGGACGTGTCTACAAGTGCATGGCTGGCAACTTCCTGGAAGCAGGAATGGGAGTCGTCTGAGCCCACATATCTGCACCATCACATCCAAGACCCGGGAGATGGAGTCGAAGGAGAACATCTACCACACCAGCATTGGACCCTACTGAACTGCCTCCGTACTGGGGTTTGTCGCTTCAAATCGTCCATGAAGGAGCGGGGCCTGGCAGACAGCGCAGTATGCAAGTGTAGCGGACATGGCGTAATAATGATGGGAAATATTAATAATAATTGTAGTGATAACCACCCCCAAAATTGGACTTATGCAGATACATTCATTTTTGGATATTGGGGTTATATCGGGCCCCCCCACGGGATGACTCACAGAAGGCCACACCGGACAGCTGTTGACATCCGATCACAGTGACCTGGTCATAAAACCCCCTTTTGCCACGGACCCTGGGCTCCATCCAGGAAAGGGAGTTAAGGTCTAAGCCCGGTCGTAAAGATAAGGTGGGAAAGGAATGTAGATGTCCGTTGCCTGCTTCCACACCCCCCCGTTCACCAAACACACACACACACACCCACACTCGCTCCTCTACTTTCCCCACTATGACAATGGGATAAAGACATTGTGAAATCATTGTTTCCCTGAACCAAAGGCCCACAGGTATGGCCCAAGTCGGGTGAAGAGAGGAACCATTGAATGTGTTGTGTGTGTCACCTAGGAATGGGTAATAGAACCCATATCATCATATGTGCTGTGACTTTAAAAATACATTGTTGTCCCAAAACCATGGCCTCCCTCACCGTGGGTCAACCGGCCCCAACTGTCCACAGCGTAACAGGAAACCGTTATTGCCCCATGGACTGTTTCACCAGACACACACAGCCAGTCTTTCGAGATAAGGATGGAACCTGAGACTGTTTCAACATGAAAGAATGTCCTGCCAAGCGCTCACAGTGTCACACACACTATCTGGCGGAACACAAGACCATGAGCGACAATAAATGTGAATAAACTGTTTACGTGTTATGTTCTGTGACTTTAAAATATATAATTATTGTCCTGTATTATGACTACCAAAATAATATGAACTTGGTGTTTTTAAATGTGATGCTTCTCTTGTAAATTAGACTTCGATGCTTACCTGCTGCCTGTTGGACATAAAGCTGTCATGATTAGTATCTTGACAATTCTAAATTCATTGTGATTCCAAATATCCAGCCAAATGTGTTAATAGAAAGTCCCCAAGATAGTTAAGCAGAGAAGTTTTAGTTTTCATATTATAGGAAGGAGGTTGCCACTCCAGCTGCCTCCGACACGCCCCCCAATGGGCCAAGAAGGAGGAAGATCCCTCCTTCTCACTATAAGAGAACTGGCCACCCAGTTCTCCCCCTCTCTCTTCCTGCACCAGTCCTCCTCTCTTCCTGCTTCTCCTCTCTGCTACTCCTCAACCCAGATGATGACCTGATCCCAGAGGAACAGGGGGGTGGGAGACTGTATTGGGCACAGACCCATCATACTATCTCTCCCACCAAGGGGCGGCCATAGCTGAGTGGTTAGTGAGCCCGCCTAGGGAGCCAGAGGCCCTGGTTGCCCCGGGTACGATTCCAGGCCAGGTCAGCGTGTCGATGAAATGAAATTTATCCCTGAGCAAGACTCTTAACCCCTAATTGCTCACAGGCCATCATTGGAAACAAGCCCGCAAGGACTTTCATGTACGTCCTGTTAAAAGGAATTATCTTTATCTTTATAACGCTCTCCTCTGCAGCTCCGGCACTCTGGGAGGTCTCGACTCCCAGAGACTAAAGTTTTGACCGCTCGCTGGACTCTGGAAAAAGACTGTCACAAAAGGGCTCCCAACCAGGTCGTATGAGTCTGAAACATGAAATTATGGCAACCATCTGACGATATGCTGTATGTATGTGTAGGCTTCTTCCTTCCTAAAGGGCTCCATGATACGTCATTTTTCCAGGCAGCGTGGTAGTTAATTTCTGCTCAATTCTTCCCCGACATGATATCCTAGGTTCCACTTTATCTACTAACATTTAAGCCCTCATTTGAGTGGGGGGAACTAATACTTTCCTTTTGGTTCTAAGTTATCTAACGGGTCCCTTAGTAGTTAGCATATATTGATGGAGAGCATGGTGTTACATGCCCGGCCTCCCTCAAGATATGGCCTACATTGGAACCTGCATAGGTCTAAGTCATGACCTTTGATGACAGCACCAGCCTGTCATTAAACATTGAATGAAAGATCACATAGTTATGACGTACAACGAAATGCAGTGGCATTTCTGATCATTTTTGTGAATTTATTTTCCTTAATACATTTCTGAGACTATTTTTATTAAGAAGGAGTGTGTCATTCATTATTCTCTGTTTACAGTAATACTATTGGGATATTTATTGCAAGTCTGACAAGAACTCACGTTACTATTACAGTGACGTAAGTTTCAATATATATCAATATATATTGTAATAATTCATAAATTATATTTATATGATTTATGGAATATTACGTCCTGTACCATGCTGAAGTTATGATCGGCGTAGTTGTTATATAATTATGAAAATATTAAAAATCTTTTATGAAAAATCAAAATATTAATTTTCACCAAAAATTAAGGAATTGCGCAAATTAAGGGATTAATTTGCACCTCGACACAACCATGAAAAAGGCTACGTAAGAATCTTGGACACAGTATGATGCATGGATTCTGGTTAGAAATTGATTGGAAATATATGAGTTGAAATCATTTGGAAAAGGACTTCCGTTTATATCAAAATAAAGTGTTTATTAAGATAAATCCTATGTAGATGATAATAAAACAACCAATGAAATGGGGAAAAGATCAATAACTCAAAAGATGATGAAACTGGTTAAAATCTCAACAATCTACAACATAACAGATCTACAATCTGATCAGATCAATAAGGTCAAATAAGGAAATGGCCACATTTTAATCTACTAAAGGAGAAGGGATTAAAGTCATAAAGAAAAGAGAAAGATCAATGATTAATAATAGCTAATCTGCCCTCACAAATAAACTCAGTTGCCAACCACATGTGGATGCATATGCTCGCCTGTCCATTGGGGGGGGGAGGAGAGATGAGCTGATTCCTTTGTCTCTGTGAGGAGAGACCATGAGGCTGTGGCTAGCAGGTTTAGCTAGCGTCCGGCTACTTCACTGCATCACGCAGTCCTTCTCAGTCTCCACTCAACTCGGATTGAGGAGACAGTGTGCATGCTGCCAGTAGGCTAGAGAGCTACATTGTATGCTGCCGGTAGCTACAAAGCTACCTTGTATGCTGACAGTAGACTAAAGAGCTACCTTGTATGCATGCTGCCAGTATGCTACAGAACTACCTTGTATGTATGCTGCCAGTATGCTCCAGAGCTAACTTGTATGCATGCTGCCAGTAGCTACAGAGCTACCTTGTATGCATGCTGCCAGTTGAATCTAGATCAAACTTGTATGCATGCTGCCAGTAGGCTACAGAGCTACCTTATATGCATGCTGCCAGTAGGCTACATAGCGACCTTGTATTCATGCTGCCAGTAGCTACAGAGTTACCTTGTATTCATGCTGCCAGTAGCTACAGAGTTACCTTATATGCATGCTGCCAGTAGCTACAGAGCTACCTTGTATGCATGCTGCCAGTAGGCTACATAGCGACCTTGTATTCATGCTGCCAGTAGCTACAGAGTTACCTTGTATGCCAGTAGCTACATAGCGACCTTGTATTCATGCTGCCAGTAGCTACAGAGTTACCTTGTATTCATGCTGCCAGTAGCTACAGAGTTACCTTATATGCATGCTGCCAGTAGCTACATAGCGACCTTGTATTCATGCTGCCAGTAGCTACAGAGTTACCTTGTATGCAAGCTGCCAGTATCTACAGAGCTACCTTTTTTGCAAGCTGTCAGTAGGCTACAGAGCTATCCTGTATGCATGCTGCTAGTACGCTCCAGAGCTAACTTGCATGCATGCTGCCAGTAGGCTACAGAGCTACCTTGTATGCATGCTGCGAGTAGGCTACAGAGCTACCTTGTATGCTGCCGGTAGGCTACAGAGCTACCTTGTATACTGCCGGTAGCGACAAAGCTACCTTGTATGCTGCCAGTAGACTAAAGAGCTACCTTGTATGCATGCTGCGAGTAGGCTACAGAGCTACCTTGTATGCATGCTGCCAGTAGCTACAGAGCTACCTTGTATGCATGCTGCCAGTAGGCTACAGAGCTACCTTGTATGCATGCTGCCAGTAGCTACAGAGCTACCTTGTATGCATGCTGCGAGTAGGCTACAGAGCTACCTTGTATGCATGCTGCCAGTACGCTACAGAGCTACCATGTACTGTATGCATGCTGCCAGTAGCTACAGAGCTACCTTGTATGCATAATGCCAGTTGAATCCAGAGCAAACTTGTATGCATGCTGCCAGTACGCTACAGAGCTACCTTGTATTCATGCTGCCAGTATGCTCCAGAGCTACCTTGTATGCATGCTGCCAGTAGGCTACAGAGTTACCTTGTATGCATGCTGCCAGTAGCTACAGAGCTACCTTGTATTCATGCTGCCAGTATGCTCCAGAGCTACCTTGTATGCATGCTGCCAGTAGGCTACAGAGTTACCTTGTATGCATGCTGCCAGTAGCTACAGAGCTACCTTGTATGAAAGGTACAGTAGCTCTTTAGCCTACTGGCAGCATACAAGGTAGTTCTGTAGCTACTAGCAGCATGCATACAAGGTCGCTCTGTAGTCTACTGGCAGCATACAACGTAGCTCTGTAGCTACTGGCAGCATGCATACAAAGTAGCTCTTTAGCCTACTGGCAGCATGCATACAAGGTAGCTCTGTAGTCTACTGGCAGCATACACGGTAGCTCTGTAGCTACTGGCAGTATGCATACAAGGTAGCTCTGTAGCCTACTGGCAGCATACAAGGTAGTTCTGTAGCTACTGGCAGCACGCATACAAGGTAGCTCTGTAGCTACTGGCAGCATAAATACAAGATAGCTATGTTGCCTACTGGCAGCATGCATAAAATATAGCTCTGTAGCTACTGGCAGTATGCATACAAGTTAGCTCTGGAGCAAATTGGCAGCATAAATACAAGGTAGGCTACCTTGTATGCATGTTGCCAGTTGAATCCAGAGCTAACTTATATGCATGCTGCCAGTAGCTGCAGAGCTACCTTGTATGCATGCTGCCAATAGGCTACATAGCGACCTTGTATGTATGCTGCCAGTAGCTACAGAGCTACCTTGTATGCATGCTGCCAGTAGCTACAGAGCTACCTTGTATGCATGCTGCCAGTAGCTACAGAGCCACCTTTTTTGCATGCTGTCAGTAGGCTACAGAGCTAACTTGCATGCATGCTGCAAGTAGGCTCCAGAGCTAACTTGCATGCATGCTGCTACAAGGTAGCTCCGTATCCTACTGGCAGCATACAAGGTAGCTCTGTAGCCTACTGGCAGCATCCATACAAGGTAGCTCTGTAGCTACTGGCAGCATGAATACAAGGTAGCTGTGCAGCTAGTGGCAGCATGCATACAAGTTAGCTCTGGATTCAACTGGCAGCATGCATACAAGAGAGCTCTGTATCCTACTGGCAACATGCATACAATGTATCTCTGTAGCCTACTGGCAGCATGCATACAAGATAGCTCTGTATCCTACTGGCAGCATCCATACAAGGTAGCTCTGTAGCTACTGGCAGCATGCATACAAGGTAGCTCTGTAGCTACTGGCAGCATGCATACAAGGTAGCTCTGTAGCTTACTGTACATAGACATATAAAGGTAGACGCCTCCTTCGACTCTGAGGCATTGGTATCTCGGGTGCCATTTTAGCGTAGGAAAGCTGTAGGCAAGCTTCCGCGTGTGTCACAGAAGGGGGCGTTCGGTTGGGCGGGTCTTTTTGTAACCCAGCTCTTAACCCTTTAAAAGGCAGCAGCTGCGCAGCATCTAGTTAGTTGGAACTTGGCAAACTCCACACTCTGGATTTGTGCAATTATAAATCGTCTTTTACTGTTTTACAGTTTAAACAGGTTCCTATGTTCCTATGCTTTTGCTGTCTTGGAGTATTTGTGTTATATGTTATGCTTTCAGTGACATAAATGCATTAGAACAGTGGTTTTCAACCTTTTTCATATCAAGGTCCATTATTTATTCGCCATTTGAGCCACGGAACACCGTTTGATGAGCTTTAGCCTCTCACACCCAAAACTTAGAATATGTTGTTATCGTTCGATAAGATGTCGTCAAAATAACAATTCTTTACGTTCTCTAATATATAGTAAATAATGCAGATGTTTAACAATTTGAGAGTGAGAGTGTGAAATGTTATACTCAAGATTTAAAGATCTATAAGGGTCCATTTGGTTATCAACTCTCCATCATTTAGCTGGGGACCACCTGGAACCCCCTCAAGGACCACTGGTGGTCCCCGGACCACTGGTTGAGAACCATTGCACTGACAAGTCCCGGAAAAGACGCACTGTGATTGGCCAGTAGTCAATGCGCTGTGAGCGCTGTGATTGGCCAGTAGTCACTTTGAGCCTCAGTTTGCCTACACTAAAATGACGGCCACGATACCAGTTGCTCCAACGAACTGCAGAGACCAATGAGGTATCTAGGTTTCTATATCTATGCTACTGGAAGCATACAAGGTTGCTCTGTAGCTACTGGCCGCATGCATACAAGGTAGCTCTGTAGCCTACTGGTAGCATATATAGATACATAGGTTGAATCCAGAGCTAACTTGTATGGATGCTGCCAGTAGGCTACATAGCTACCTTGTATTCATGCCACTAGTAGCTACAGAGCTACCTTGTATACATGCTGCCAGTAGCTACAGAGCTACCTTTTTTGCATGCTATCAGTAGGCTACAGAGCTATTCTGTATGCATGCTGCCAGTAGCTACAGAGCTACCTTGTATGCATGCTGCCAGTAGCTACAGAGCTACCTTGTATTCTTGCTACCAGTTTGCTCCAGAGCTCAACTGGCAGCATGCATACAAGCTCAACTGGCACCAGTAGGCTACAGAGCTACCTTGAATTTATGCTGCCAGTAGGCTCCAGAGTTAACTTCCATGCATGCTGCCAGCAGCTACAGAGCTAACTCGTATGTATGCTGCCAGTAGGCTACAGAGCTACCTTGTATGCATACTGATACCAAATGTCTACAATGCATTTAAACAACTCCGCTCTGAACATCAGTTAGTTTGGTGTGTAAAATACATACCATGTGTTGTATCCCCATAATTCTCCCTCGAGGTGATAGGAGACGTGATGGGAGACGTGATAGGAAAGGTGATAGGAGGTTCCCCATTGTCCTTTTGTCTTTGCTGCTTCTTCTGTTAACAAGCGACAACAACAGCAGTGACATTTATGCTAACTGTGTGCGTATATTTCATGGATTACATTTTGTATTATTATTATTAGGGCTCGAGCACTGCACAGTGCGAAACTACTATCCTACATATAATTTTAGAAATATCAGTCAGCCAGTCTGTCTGGTTCTCCTCATTGGCTTAAGCAATTGCTCTGCACTTGCACATGGCCATTTATCATTAGCATATGCACACCGTGAGGAAGCCCCTTTTTTGTCTTTGTCACAATTGAAGATGTTTATTTGCGTTTTGCTGTAAACAACAGATATTCTGAGTTTGCCTCTGCCGATGGGACTGTCGTCATGGTTACAGCCCCCCAACCTATGGGATCTGTGTTTGTGTGTGTGTGTACACAGGTTGTGTATATGTATAGACAAAATCACAGAGTGCTGCCCTGTAGTTGCAATAATCATTATTGTGGTGTCAGACACAGTGGCGTAACGAGCCAACAGTGGGACGGTGGGACCCCACGCGGGGTTGTCACCTACAGTATAAAACCTACAGTAGCCTATACATGATACAATGCATAAGAAAAACTAAGCCTATTCATTGTGCTTGCATAACACATGGTCACAAATAAAATAGTTATTGGAACATTTAGCCTACATTTAGGGAGATTTCGCTTTTTATAGACAGAACCTGTACACCTTCAACTGCGTAGCCACACACAGCTCCAATGTCATCATCAAATATGCGGATGACACAAGTGTGATGGGCCTGATTGACAATGACGATGAGACGGCCTACAGAGCAGAGGTCGGAGCACTGACACAGTGGTGCCAGGAGAACAACCTTGCTCTCAACGTCAATAAGACCAAGGAGCTCATCGTGGACTTCAGAAGGCGGGAGAGAGAGCACGCACCCATCCACATCAATGTGTTGCAGTGGAACAGGTCTATGACTTTAAGTTCCTCGGAATAAACATTTCAAGGGACCTCAAGTGGGCAACGCATACCACACAGGTGGTGAAAAAGGCCCAACAGCGGCTCTACTGCCTCCGGCGTCTGAAAAAGTTCAGAGTAAGCGCCCGCATCCTGAGAGCTTTCTACACCAGCACCATCGAGAGCATCTTGACGAGTGGCACCACCGCCTGGTTCGGAAACTGCACCGCAGCCGAACAAAAGGCACTACAGAGAGTGGTGCGAACGGCGCAGCGCATCGTGGGCGGTGAGCTTCCCCCTCTCCAGGTCTTTCATCGGAAACGGTGTGTGGCTAAGGCCGGAAGCATCATCAAGGACATTTTCCACCCCAGCCATGGTTTGTTTAAGTCGCTGCGGCACCCACGGCCAGGCAAGCGATGGGGGAGCATCGGAAGCAGCACCACGAGACTCTGTAACAGCTTTTATCCAGCAGTAATAAGACTGTTGAATGAGAACTGAGCATGTGGACACTGTGCACTGAACTCATTGAACAATGTTTTTAATGCACAGATGATCTGATCAATGTTTTAATTGGACTCCCCATTACGAACACTTCCTTCCCTTAAATGATTATGTACATTAGCCACTCTCTTAAATGCACTTTACTGTATTTCTATTCTATTATATCTATCTTTTTAACTGCATTAATGGGCCTGTACAATTAAGAATTTCACCCATATTACCTGTAATGTGACAATAAAGTTTGATTCTGATTCTGATTCTTGTACAGCTGTTTGTTTTCAAATTCCCTCCACCTCCCCGGCCTCCTCCCTGTGGCATTTAGTTCATATTGTTATAGGTTGTTTCTGTGTTTGTACTGTGGTTCTGTGTATTGTACTGTGGTTCTATGGATTGTACTATGATATGTGGTAGTTTATTATGCATTGAAGGTTCAATGTTATGTAAAACTGTATTTTATGCTCTGCTATGGGGGGTTTGTGATTTCAGATCTGTTGTCCTGCTTGCACAGGTAATCTGTAATATAACTTGAGCAGAGTCAAACCACCAAATCTGAATGCAATATCATTGGAGTAAATGTTAATAGTGTAGTAAATGGTTATATATGCAATATGGTAAATGGTTAATAAATGGTATTGGTTATTCCTGAGCTGAAGTGTCTAAATGAAGTACAGTGCTGTGTGTGAATAATAATAATGTTCAACAAAATCACCCAAATGAATGTCTTACCTTAGAGGGTTTTCTTTAAATTTCAGAGGTGTCTCCTTGGACCGATCACTATCAGCCATGTCCTCAGCAGAGTTACAACTCTCCTGGCTTTTGATGACAAAACAAAATCAATACTTTTAACAATACAAACTATAAGCTTTATGAATGTAAACATCACTATGTCAATAACATTTTAACAGATGACATTGTCCGATATTTTATGTTATAAACGTATGCCTCCATATTACAAACTCAGTAGCAATACTGCACCTCTGTGAGGTTTTCTTTTTATAATTATATCCCCCACCGTTTAGCTTTCTAACATGGATATCCATCAGTAATGTTATTGTTTTGAACAATGATTTTATATTCGCGCGCGTGCATGTGTGGCCGGACTGTGAGCGCGAGCGAAAATTTGCGGTTATTAGCGGTTTTAGACACTTTCTCAGCGGGTTTGTGGCGGATTTCGGATACCTATATATACACTGTTATCAAAATGGCTGAATAGGATATAAAAATCACACCCAGTGTGAGTAAGCGGTGCCTACTCTGTTTGATGAGTGTGTGCTGTCATTCAGTTGGTATTTTTACTCATTTTAACAACCTTTAAGTGGTTTTACTCATTTGAGTACTACTGAGTATTTTTACTCAATTTAAGTACTCTTAAGTATTGTTACTCAATGTATTTACTTTAAAGTATTTTTAGTCACTTTATTTACTTTAAAGTATTTTTTACAAATTTTTACAACTTTTAAGTATTTTTACTCTTTTTGAGTACTTTTAAGTATTTTTACTCAATATAAGTACTCTTAAGTATTTTTACTCAAGGTATTTACTTTTTAAATATTTGTACTCTGTACACTGTCTGTGTGTGTGTGTGTGTGTGTGTGTGTGTGTGTGTGTGTGTGTGTGTGTGTGTGTGTGTGGCACTGTGTCCTGTTTGTGCTGCAGCTGCTTATGCCGTGCTCGGACGGACACGCAAACACACACGGTCAAATGTAGAGCGGCTGGCACCGCTAAAAAAATAAGATTTCTGTTCAAAAAAAAAAAAATCAATTTGTTTTAGGGTTTGGCAGAAAAACCAAATGGGTGGGCCCAGGCCTACCTATGCCCACCCATGGCTACGCCCCTGATTGTGAGGCTATGTGCTGTGTTCAAATAATTAGTTTTTCTTTTGATTTGAATTAGTACAACACATCTTGAACATCAACTGTCGAGTTGGACAAAAGGATGGGCAAGAAAGAATAATATCAGATTCTAATCTAACGCAGCCTGTTGAACTAATCAATGGTAGGTTTGATTTCTAGCCTGAGAGAGAGAGAGAGGATTCCGTTGTCGGAGTCCTACAAACCGATGTGCCCCGATGTTTTTTTCAACAGCAAAATATAGATGAATACATCTGATCACTGTAGTAAAAAATACCCTATTTGAGTGTTTTCCATTTGTACTGCTGTGTTTATTTGGTGCTGATTGTAAATGGATTTTGTCTGTTAGGCTAATCTGTGGGCTAACTCTCAGTGAAGGTTCCATTGAAAAATATTCATTAGCTTTTGTGCTAGCTAGCAAAACATCCGGGGAGGGCAGGGAGGGACGAACGGCGCATTAAGCCACTCGATGCATTACGGACAGGGAGGGACGAACGGTGCATGTGTAAAACACAAAGTTGAGGAAACAGACAGAGGGGACATTAACATGATACATTTATTTGACTATCAGCATGGTCATTTGCTCGTAGGGTTCTACTGAAGCATCAATGAGAGTTAGATGCCAGAAATGTAACGTTTGTACTTGTTATAGGACATTTCATCCGACCGCGCCGTCCGACCCCTGTGTATGCACCGTTCGTCCCGACTGGCGGCCGTGTGCGGAGAGTAGCGCAACGTCACTTTACTTACCGATTGCGTTCGACTCGTTTCACTAAAATTAAAACGGACTGCGGGTAATGGGAGAGGACAAGTGTCTCTTGTTCACAAAAAAGTATGGTTACATGAAATTAAGTAATCTCTGTGCAGGGAAGGAAATAGAAAAGGGTGCGTCGTTGGACCCCACTCTCCCCTACCAGTTGCGTCTCTCATCTGGAGGAGCAGAGAGAGCGGCTGCATTCCTCTCTGCACCCCGCCGCACCCCCTTCACCACCCCCCTCACACAGCACCGTCTCAACTGAAGAAGTGAGAAAGGAATAGCCTTCCATGCAAACTAATAACCAGTGTTGCTGTTCTCATCTTGAAAAGTAGAATCCACTTGTCAGAGGGTGTAACATTAGTAGGATAACCAGTGATAGTTAAGAGCCTGCAGGGCAAAATAATTAACACCAGCTGTGAACGCTAAGTTGACTTTGATTGTGTGTGTGTGTGTGTGTGTGTGTGTGTGTGTGTGTGTGTGTGTGTGTGTGTGTGTGTGTGTGTGTGTGTGTGTGTGTGTGTGTGTGTGTGTGTGTGTGTGTGTGTTGTAAATGTGTGTGTGTCTTTCTGAAATGAAACTGAAAGTAACTTCTCCAAAAGGAAGGAATGGCAGGCCTAATATTACTGATGCATTTTGGCTGTGTGCAATAATGCAACTGCAGACATTATATTGCCTTTTGTTAGGCTATTCAATATTAGTTTTTTTTTCTTGAAATCATATTTATTTAATGTGCAATAATTCAACTGTATGGCATGCTAATGTTTTGAGACATATTGTATTACATTACTACACAATAGTATATAAATAATTCTACACAATAAATAAATATGTTTTAAATAACTGATCTAAATATGGATTATAGTTATGATAAGTTTTGCCATAATCATGTAGCTCTACAACAGAGGCATAGCCATGACAGCAATGGTACAAAATAATATTGAAAAAAATGTATATATATATTGTTTAAATAATAATTTTCAGCCATTCGGCCAAGTGTTTCCTATATTCGGTATTCGGTTTCGGCCAAGAATTTGATATACTGTAGTTATAGCAATGACTGAGATGTAGTGGAGTAGAAGTAAAAGTACTGGAAATTGAAAATACTCTAGTAAAGTAATAATACCTCAAATCTTTACTGAAGTACAGTACTTGAGTAAATAAAATTAGTTACTTTACACCACTGTTGTTCTATAAATCTAATTATTTTGCTGGAAAAATTCTGGCACTGTAGTGAAAACGTGGCTTAAAACATGGTAATCATTACCTAACCACGCACACACATTACCAGGTATTGTTTAATTTCAAATTGAATTATTCTACTTAAAATGGTTTATTGGGGCTCCTTACAAATTGCATTGTTTGTTTTTAATGTCAATAATTAAAGTAGCTATTCTTCTTAATACATAAAAAAAAGTGATCTACGTAGTTAGTGGCAGTGTCTGAGACAACAGATGCTGACTAAATGCGTGTGAGTGCGAATGCGCGTCCGCAACTGGTTTCGGCCCACATCAAGTCACCATTTGACCAATTCGGCCCGACCCCAAAATGAGTTAGACACCCCTGATGTAGAGGACCACCACATGCTCCAGAATGTGTCACTCTTTTGATGAAGACCAAAGTAAGCTTCTCAAGGGTAAAAAAAAAAAGCCAGATCTTCACAGAGGGTATTTGAGGGGTGGACCATGATAATAAAATGCACTTTTTAGGGCGCGCTCCCACCGCACTTTTATTTTACCTCTGGGGCGGAATCTGCGGGGACATAGATTGGTGAAGCAATAAGAAGCGGCGCTGGTACCGAGCGCAGGGCTTTGGATCCGCCCTTCAAGACCTTGGATAGGGCTGGCTCCTACAGTCTATCCCACCCATGACCCAAAATTGCATTACAAAACAAAATGCCAGACGCCAGATGATAAACGGACGTTGTTGATGCATACAGTTGAATTGTGAAATGTACAGTGCTCTGTGTTATGACTGAATAATGACAATATTCAACAAAATCACCCAAATGAATGTCTTACATTGAAGGGTTGTTTTTCAAAGACAGAGGTGGTGCATCCTTGGATGGATCA
>NW_027660373.1:70000-140898 GCF_963280865.1 Gymnoscopelus braueri | reverse complement strand
GACACACTCGTAGGTACTGTCGTGGAAATATTCAACACACACACACACACACACACACACACACACACACACACACACACACACACACACACACACACGGATGGTGAAGCTGTGGTTGTGTCTTGTGTGTGATGTAACACCTGAGGGTGAGGCTGTGTCACCATATCACCTTCTCCCACTTTCACTGACTCCAACTGGGCCTGCACACATACTGATGAGAGAGAGAGAGAGAGAGAGAGAGAGAGAGAGAGAGAGAGAGAGAGAGAGAGAGAGAGAGAGAGAGAGAGAGAGAGAGAGAGAGAGAGAGAGAGAGAGAGAGAGAGAGAGAGAGAGAGAGAGAGAGAGAGAGAGAGAGAGAGAGAGAGAGAGAGAGAGAGAGATAGATCCTGATACACTCCATATAACAAAGCTCTCACCTACAGAGGGACTCTAGAGAGATGCATCCTCCTCAGCCAGACTCTGTTCACAAACACAAGCAGAGCCACCAGACAGAACCCCCACCCCCCCCCCCCCACCCCCCCACTAGACTAAACTAAATTATAAGAAAACAACCATCTGACACAATGGAAAGACTCAACCAAAAACCAGAGCAAGTTGGAATGTAATTTAGCTGTAAACAGTGTGGCAGAATACCTGAGAGCACTGTGATTGATGATTCATATCTAAGAACTATCCTTGATGTACAGACTCGTCATTGAAAGAGGCCGCTACAGGCAGACCTGGCTCCCAGGAGGAGACAGACCATGCTCCCCACTGCACACATGATGAGGTGGAAACCCAGCTGCACTTTCTAGCTATACCTGCCAACTGTCCCAAGACATCAGATACACAAGACACATACTGTACTTCCCACAGATTTACAAACACCCAAAAATAGTTTTGAAAACATGAAAAAACGTGGGATATCTTCTGGGTGAAGCATACAGCATTGTGCAAACACAGTAGCCAGATTTGTGAGCTGTTGTGATAGGAAAAGGACGTCCAATGGACCAACCACTAATAATGACATGTCATTCATCTGTGCATTCCTATACTGTATGTATTCTAGTAGGCCTATATCTTTATTGGTACATATTTGTTTTTACACTTGCTTGACAAACACACACACACACGCACGCACACACACACACACACACACACACACACACACACACACACACACACACACACACACACACACACACACACACACTCACACTCACACTCACACACACAGAGAGAGAGACAGATGTTCACAGACAGCACAATGACTATTGAATTGGTGCATTGCTTCGGTAAGGTAAAAAAAAAAAGAAGGAAATATAAGTACAGTAGGCCTACAGTAAGGAAAAATAGCAATATAAATAAGGTATGTGTCCTCAGAATCTAAGATATTTATTTCTATGTATCTTGGTTCTTGACTCTCACAGTGCTGTATATCTTCTGTGTTTCATTCTCACTGCTGTTCCTGCTATGACACCTGAATTTTTATCTATTTATTGCACAGACCAGTTAGAATAATAATACAATTGCAGGGGTGCTACAGGTATTGAACATTAGGGGGGTGAAAATGCATCATTGCATTGTGATGCATTGATCTTAAACTAGAAATTCAACTGCATCAATTTGGAATTTTGGAATCGATTATAATCAATTATTTTTGAAGTGCCATATTTAATTCAATGAAATATGACTCTTCTTGCAAATAAATGTGCTGACAACTTGAAACTTGGTGAATCAAATATATATATCTGTATTGAAATTGATTTATCATATCAAAATAATCAAATAGAAATGGAATAAAATCAAATTTGATTTGTTATAACTTAATTGTAGTTTCCACACTATAGTATAGTATAGTGACTATACTGTTGTCGCCATTTTCAGCACTACTATCCTATTGTATGACAGTCAAGATTTGTTACCGTAATAAAACTATGCTTATTTTACTTACCATGGTTGGTATGATTTGAGGAGCTTGCTCCCATATGCTGGAAAGGTGAGCTTCGCCCCTGCCTACATACTGAAGGAGACTGGCACTGGGGGGACAACACTGTCTGTAGGGATACTGTTCAATTATCCAAGCCATAGGGCTAGAGAAAAGTGAATTATTATTGTTCATAGTAATGTGCTTTTATCATTCTTTAGGATATACCAAAATGTTCTATGTAAGTTGGGCCTAGTGTGACAGAATAGGCAGCAGTAGAGTGTCTGCACCGAGACGACACCCTGCTGCTCAAAGGAACCTACCATTCTTAGGCGGGGGTAGGGCCCTAGATAAGAGACAAAAGCTTTGTGTGAGAACAAAGCCAAATGGTTGACTGGACAGATAGCAAAGGTGCCAGTCTGCTTTGCTGTGACAGGAAGCAGCAGGCAATCGCAAGGCCTTGTGGGTAATCAGAGCGTCCTGTTGGTTAGAACCTCCTTGGAGGCGGGCATTAGGCGGGAAGTTTATAAATTAGGAATGTCTAGGAACAGAGACTCAGATTCTAATAAGTAACTATGCCATGGGTTGTCCCTCGAATATGGGTTCTTGAGTGACCCATTGATCATCTGGAAGAGAGTGGAAAGTCAATAGTAAGTAAAACATTGTAAATGATTGTATGTTTGATGTGTTCATAATGGGATGAAGTCATATCTTAATACTGTGAATGTTCTGTGCTTGTTTTCTCTCTTACCAGGTTTTATTACCTATTTACCTAAATGTATTGTATGTGTTATTAGTAAAATAAATCACCTTAAAAGACATTTGGTACGAGTAATGCCTTAGACTCTCTCCTCTCTCTACCCTTTCATTTGGGCTTAGTAACCGTTGTTTAACTCTGCACAAAGCAGAAAACTAGGTTGGCTATAAAAGTGAACAGTAATAAAACTATTGTAATCCCCGGAGGGGATTTCTTTAGGGTTTAAGCGTTAAATTACGCAGTAATTAAACTATCGTAATCTCCGGAGGAGATTAGCTAGAGTTTAAGTGATTAAACTGTAGTGTCTCTTAAGAGAGACATCTATGAGTTTAAATTGATTAACCGTGTTATACGTGGTATAACACAGTAATAAACTATTGATAGTCTCAGGGAAACTTATCTGAGTTTAGTAATTGGAACACGGTAATAAGGCTGTAGTGTCCTCGTGGGGGGCATCTTAGAGTTAATAAGCGAATGACACTGTGTTTGAACTCCGCTTATTACAGAGTTATTAAACTATTAATGCCTCTGTGGGAGGCTTTACTGAGTTTAAAGCGTTTAATTACGCATTTATTAAACTATGCTGGTTTTTAATAAGGCCTTCAGAGTTTAAGTATTAATTACCTAGTCATTAAACTACTAGATTTCTTTCGAGTTTAAGTGTTACGCAGTAATTAAAGAAATTACCAAGTCATTAAACTACTAGATTATCTTTCGAGTTTAAGTGTTACGCAGTAATTAAAGTAAAATTACATAGTAATTGAGTGTTACAGAGTAATTAAACAATTATGAACCCTTGGAGCCTATGTGATTCTAGAAAGGTATTAGGTCAGTCCTGTAAGCGGATCACATAATTGTATGATCCTGCCAATAGTCTGATGGTGAAAACCATTAGAGGCTGGATTTTATGCGTGTTATGTTGTGAAATAACATAGCATAAAAAGCTCCTATAGCCTTAGGAGGAAAGACGCACTGTCTCTTTAAGATGAGAAGTGAGTTGTAACGAAATAAAGTATCTATTAGACCTGGTTATGGGACAGGTTAAAATAGGTTAACAGCACTAACACTGGCGTAATGAACTAGTGCTAGCGTGAAAATCAGCGCCGAAGGAGTCGGTGTGGGGACAAAGGGTCTCCAAAAACCACAGCCTGCAGAAGGTCGAATCCACGGAGGCGAAAGGGGATACACGGAGCCGGCGGCCTAGCATGGCGCGAGGACCGAGGCATTGAATACCGTACGGGCCTACTGAGGAACCTTCCGGGAAAAAGACTCACTCAGGTTGCTATGAACGAAGCCCCACAGTTTGCGAAAACCGTGGAGAACAGAGACTGTAGCTTGTTAAACGCTGCGTGCTAACAATTCTATTGACTGAGCTAAGAATAAGGAGCTAGGAGGCAGGGGCTAGAAGCTAACCACAGGTTATGTAGCTAGGCTACCGTTAAAAGTTTGATTAGCGTACCAGAGGGGGTTTAGAAGCTAAAGCTATCCGACTTGAGAGCTACCATTAGCGTCACTAGCTTACAGTGCTAAGCTAACAATTCTATTGTCTGAGATACCGTTAGTGTAGCAAAGCTAGCGCGGGTTACTAAGGGGGTTATATTAGCACAGAAGAGGCTAGTTAGCTCAGGTAACAGCCACCGCTAGCTTACAGTGCTAAGCTAACTATTCTATTGTCTAGCATACAGTGCTAAGCTAACAGCCAATACTAACACACCTTGAGATGAGGAGTAGTTAGGTTTGGTTAATAATCTAATCATAGCAATGAGATGCTTGCTTTAAGCTGATTAAACAAACATTAAGAGAGTATTCATGGTTTAACTAGGCTTTATGAGTGACCAGACACTGCAATGTAGCTAAAGAATTAGACTAACAGACAGTGAATGTGAGGTTATCTTATCATTGGAAGTTAAAAAGCCATTGTATACTGATAAGGGGTGGGGGAGGTTACTACCAGTGTAATTCAATGTTTAACTAAACTTTATGATAGATCTAAAAGTATGAGTAACTAGATGATTAGTGTACAAGAACAGGGGATCAATGGTAATCATTGTGGGTTAAATACTAGAATGTACATTGGTAGAGCAAAATATATCCTATCCAGTATTAATTAACAAAATTAACTAATGTAAGTAGACCATTAAAAGGCTTCTTGCGTGGAATGCTGATAGGGTGGGTGCTATTTTACAGGTTAAAGACAGTGTTAATTAATTATTGTTGTTATATAGCTAAAGGCTGAAACAACACTGTTACTTGCTAAAAATAACTGACGATTACTGTCACAGCCCATTGAATTAAGACTAACCAACAGACCTTATACCCAAACAAGGGAGATGGAAGTGTTAGCTGAGTTAATAGGGAAATGTGAAGCAGCTCAAGCAGTTTTTAGGAGGGAAATAGAGTGGATTGTCATGCATGATTTACCAAAAGAAAGGGCGGTAAGGGAGCTAAGAGACAATTTAGCTAGATTCCTTGAGGTTGTTACATATTCTAATGCCATACTAGAAATTGTTGAGGAAAATTCATCTGAGATCTGCAGGATGCAGGATGACTGTTGCCAAGAGTATGAAGAAACATTGAGGCAGGTCTGGTTTGAAACGGTCCAGAGAGAATCTGGGTGCCGCTTCACACAGCCCAAAGTGAGTGAAAGCCCCCCTGCTGTGAGGGAAGAGCCATTGTCTAACCCCCCAGAGATTGCAGCAAAGCCGGTCGGACCTGAACAGGGGGTTGGGGTCACCAGTCCTACAGATGAGCCGATCGTAACTGGAGAGGGGGTTGAAGAGACCAATCCTCCAGCAGCTGTAGGAGAGGGGGGCAGCGATGTCACACCTACAGATGGATCAGATGGGCCAGCAGACCTCAGAGTCAACCTAGATGACATCACTATTGCTCCAGGGGGAGGTGAGAGAATGACTCCCACTATGCAAGCTGCTGAACCAGCAGCTGCTGCCACGGAGGTCATAGATGACATCACTACTGATCCAGAGGGAGGGGACAACGGAGAGACCCCATTCCACGCTGCGATCGAGAGAGCAGCTGCAAAGGTGCCACTGGAGATCGAGAGAGCAGCTTCAATGGACAACGCGGCGGAGGGATATCTCCTCATCACGACACGCAGGGAAGGCGCCGAGGAGGTCGTGACGGCCGGCGGAGAGGAGCCATCGGCGGCGGGGGAGGTGCCACTGGAGATCGCGAGAGAAGCGAGAGAAGCTGCAGGGGAGACCCCATTCCACGCTGAAGAGGGAGGAGACCACGCCGGGGAGGTTCCAGAGGGAGCCAACGTCGCAGATGAGCAGACCGCCAGGAAGGCAGCTTCAATGGACGTCGCCACGGCGGTGAAAGTATTCACCAATCCACTCGACGCAGAGGGGAGCCAGTCACTGGAGGTCGCTGAACCAGGAGAGAAGCCGGCGAGGGCGTCAGTAGACGCCGCTGCTGCGACGGACGTCGCCGCCAGCCCACTCAACACGGAGAAGAAGAAGGGATCCGAGTCGCCTGGCAAGGGTGGCGTTCGCTCCAAGCGCCCGTCTACGAAAGGTGGCAGGCAGATGGCCCAAAGCAGACCAGTCAGGCCTGTCAAGGGTGGCGTTTGCTCCAAGCGCCCGTCTAAGAAAGGTGGCAGGGGACCAGCTACCAGCGGACCGGTGGCGTTCAAGAAGGGAGCCAAATCGCCTGTCAAGAGTGGCGTTCGCTCCAAGCCCCCGTTTCAAAGCGGTGGCAGGCAGAAGGCCGAAAGCAGACCAGTCGGGTCTGTCCGAGATCGGGGGCTGGGCGCCTACCCAGCACCCCCAAAACCACTCAGAAGGAAGTCTGAGTGGGTGTGGTCCCTACGAGCGCCCGCTCGGAAAGAGAGGGGCGGAGTGCTACGTCAGGTCATTTCAGTTCTTACCGCCAGGATCCAGGCAAAGAGAATGCTTCGTCCTGGTGGGGCTGGAATAATTAGAAAAAAGAAGGTGAAAATAAAAGATAGACTAACTATCCCTTCTCCACCCTCTGCGGAGGGGAAGAGGGCCACCAGGTGGAGCAAAGCCCCACGCTCTTTCTTGGCAGCGGCCGAGAAGAGCCCCCAGTTGGGTGCTGCTGAAAAAGCAGTTCCACTGGTGGCTGGTGGTGCCAGCAAAGTGACGCTGGCGAACGAACTGACATTTGCACTGCCACCCTCAGAGTAAGGGAGCAGTGCGGATGAAAAGGTCCATCCACCCTGTTTAGCTCCACTGACAGCTGTGACTGGCTAGACAGGGGTTCAAGCCTTTGCAATAGGCTTGACTAACAGGTCTATCCAATTAATAGCTGTGGACAGTGGTACGCAGTGCGGACAATAAGCGAAAAAGATGCCAACGTGGTGTCTAAAAAATCGAAATGTCTTATTTGAGCGACTGTTTACTTAGGAATTTCGAGAGATATTGTGTAAATGAATGTATCATTTCTAGGGTTTGCAATATCGCCACAGAAGAAATAACTTGCATAATGAAATGTATTAATTTACTGCCGAAAATATGCCACTAAGTCAAAATGCAACAATAATTTGGAAGGTTCTTCCATAACAACAAAATTATTCAGTACTGATGTGGACTCATGATCTGAGCAATCAGGCCCTTTTGAATTTATTTGTTGATTGTATAAAAAGCATTTGGGATGTGGGCTGGAGGTTTAAATGCAGAGTGAAGTTTCTTAAAGGTAAGATTGTAGATCAGCCATTTTAAAATCTTTTAAATCCTTTGCCCAAGTTACAATGTCAATTACCATGGCAACATGCCCTAAATAGGACATTGACTTACTAGGGAAAAAAGTGGGAGGAGGAAAGTTTTCCAAAACAATTTGAATTCCTAAAAAAGTTTGAAATTACAAATTGAGAAAGTTAAGAAGCCAAAGAAGCTCACCGAGAAAGGTGTTAGTAGAGGTTGGTTGTGAGAGAACTGAACATGGTTCAGTTATCTCAGGTGGCAGGTGTTCAATTATCCAAGCCATAGGGCTAGAGAAAAGTGAATTATTATTGTTCATAGTAATGTGCTTTTATCATTCTTTAGGATATACCAAAATGTTCTATGTAAGTTGGGCCTAGTGTGACAGAATAGGCAGCAGTAGAGTGTCTGCACCGAGACGACACCCTGCTGCTCAAAGGAACCTACCATTCTTAGGCGGGGGTAGGGCCCTAGATAAGAGACAAAAGCTTTGTGTGAGAACAAAGCCAAATGGTTGACTGGACAGATAGCAAAGGTGCCAGTCTGCTTTGCTGTGACAGGAAGCAGCAGGCAATCGCAAGGCCTTGTGGGTAATCAGAGCGTCCTGTTGGTTAGAACCTCCTTGGAGGCGGGCATTAGGCGGGAAGTTTATAAATTAGGAATGTCTAGGAACAGAGACTCAGATTCTAATAAGTAACTATGCCATGGGTTGTCCCTCGAATATGGGTTCTTGAGTGACCCATTGATCATCTGGAAGAGAGTGGAAAGTCAATAGTAAGTAAAACATTGTAAATGATTGTATGTTTGATGTGTTCATAATGGGATGAAGTCATATCTTAATACTGTGAATGTTCTGTGCTTGTTTTCTCTCTTACCAGGTTTTATTACCTATTTACCTAAATGTATTGTATGTGTTATTAGTAAAATAAATCACCTTAAAAGACATTTGGTACGAGTAATGCCTTAGACTCTCTCCTCTCTCTACCCTTTCATTTGGGCTTAGTAACCGTTGTTTAACTCTGCACAAAGCAGAAAACTAGGTTGGCTATAAAAGTGAACAGATACAGTCAATAGTATTGACTGTATTGCCTGTATTCACTCGATACATACAATACAATAGGCAAACACTTTATTTAGTCAATCTTATGTACACTGGAAAGAAGGAAGTAAAACAATGGTAGCACATATTAAGGGCGATTTATACTTTGGTGTGAGGCATGGCACATTACACTATGCTGTGCTTACATAAAGAACAAGTTTGAAGTGCATTCATATAAAGTCAGCTGTTTGAATACAAATTGACCGCTTAAATTTCAGTGGACTCTTCTTTTATCATTGTTTCCCAACTGTGAATAGAACAGCTGCTGTTTACTTCTCTAACAAACAAGTGGCGACTCTCTTGCCAAAAGCTCGGAGCGGGAAGCCCACACCACTATTACAGTAAATCCACCACAGCTGTTAATTTTGGCTGCTTACAGGGCTCCTTTGTCTTAAAGACGCTGCACTCCGTTTGTGTCTTCCACTTCGGCACATTCATCTACCCTGTCCATCGTTCTAGCGCCTCGTCCAGTTTGTATTAATCGTCGGTGAACAGAATAACAGACTTTGATGCTGTATTGTTTGTTTAAGACAATAGCCATGCCACATTGATTGTCATTGATTAATTTGAAAGATGGATAAAGAGGGAGCTCAATGAGAGTCACATCGGGCCGTCAAGTGTATTAGGCATTGTTCTGCTTTAGCATTGTTTTGCAACACTGTGCTCCAGTGTTTCAATTAACATGTAACAGTCTGCTCTGTGCACTTCGTTAGACGACTGTTGTCACAAATAGCTCCATGTGTGTGCCATGCTTCATGAGTGGTGCCAGGCTCCTCTTCACCCCGTCACACACTGCCCACAGCTTGTGCTGGGGGCCTGTCTCCTGTCTCCTGTCTCCTGTCCCTGGGCCTGCCGGAAGGGCTGCTGCAGTCAGACATGGTGGGGAATGGGAATGAAGGGATTATGATGAGACGTTAGCATTTGCCCCAATCAAAGCCATGCACACACTCATTAAATGAAAGAACCCAGGCAAACCAAATTAGGCTTGCTTTGGAGATGAGGGCTCCTCGGTGCAGGGATAAAAGGAGAGGAGAGTATACTGTCAGGCCCTCGGAGAAATAAATAATAATTGAGAATTGAGGTCGGTTTGCATCCATAATAGTATATTTTCGGTCTTCAACTTAAATGCATTACGGTATGTGTACTTTCAGCACCATGTACAAGTTAACATAAAAACATGTCAATTATCAGAGGAGGCTTTTAAGAGTTTAAAACTTTGAAAACTCTTCCGACAGCATTTTCAGCAGTGCATCATGTTCTGTACTGTACAGCAGTTGTGTGAGCTGCCTGTGTGTGTGTGTGTGTGTGTGTGTGTGTGTGTGTGTGTGTGTGTGTGTGTGTGTGTGTGTGTGTGTGTGTGTGTGTGTGTGTGTGTGTGTGTGTGTGTGTGTGTGTGTGTGTGTGTGTGTGTGTGTGGGGGTGTGTGTGTGTGTGTGTGTGTGGGGGTGTGTGTGTGTGTGTGTGTGTGTGTGTGTGTGTGTGTGTGTGTGAGTGTGTGTGTGTGTGTGTTAATGTGTACACTAGCGTGTGTATCCGGAACTCTCTAATAGCAGAGGATCAATTAAAGGCAGCAGGGTGTCTGGCTACACGTGTGTAATATCTCACACACACACACACACACACACACACACACACACACACACCCAAGCCCACACCCACCCCCACACCCACCCCCACACACACACACACACACACACACACACACACACACACACACACACACACACACACACACACACACACACACACACATGCAGAGTCAGCAGATTTAAGCCTTTGGATTAAATCAGAATCACGTCTGTATGTTCCTAATAAAACAGCAGGGGACATACGTAGTTATGCAATACAGAGTAACGTTGGGCCACGAAGGGTGGGTGTGAAAATTTATTGAATTGGTCTATTCCTTCCCTTCCGAGCATGTCACTTTCGAAGGGGCATTCAGGTAATTCCCCCTCAAAAAGGACACCCTCTCAAATACAGGCTTATTGTTTTATTTGTTGTCTGAAAATATGACCGTTGTATCCAGGGATATTTATCACACTGACATCCCATGGGAGGAGAGTTGTGTGGAAGGAGGCGTTTGTTCTTAGCACCTGAGTTAATGTTGTTCAGCACAGTGGTTCTCGTGGACCATGAGGATATTGCATGTGGACCCCAAGGATTGGCAGAACACTAAGATTTTAATGATAATTAATGCAGTGGTGGGCAGGCACTTTACCACTACGCCACTCAAGCGCCTGCTCTCCTCACTCTCTGACCTTTAACCTCCCTGCTTTTTTTGGTTTTCTTTTGTACATCTTTCAAATATTTTCAGAAAAAAATAAATATAAAATCTTCCAGAAATTCTCAAAAAAAGTGAAAATAGCTAAACGTCTCACAATTCTTTCCCCCAAAGAAGAAATATCTTTCGGGTCTCTAGCTTAAAAGGTTTGTGTACCCCTGCCTATCTGAAACAAAGTATTTAAATGGCAAAAATACATCTTAATAAAATAAAATAGAAATACTGCAATACTTCAATTGGCTCAGCAGCATACACTGACTCGTCAAGGTGACTACACAGACCAGGTCCTGGATCAAATGTTATTCATGGAAGAGAGCACATGAAGAGCAGAGCAGGTTATATTTGGATGTACCTTTGCCTCAACGTACAGCTGAGTGGACATACAAATTTAATCAGCCAGCTCTTCAGCGTTTTCTCTCTGCTTCAGCGGTTCCATTTGCTACAGAGGCAACATCTCCATACCACAGGGACACACAGTAGGAACTCCCCCTAAAGGTTGGACCGTGAAACAGCAGTATTCACAGACATGCAATAGTTCCTCTCAGGTCATTATAGAAATATGTTAAATATAGTGGCTCTCGGGCAGAAACCTGGTATCTCTACATTTCAAAAACGTTTATGTTAGACAATAGCTCACAACTCATACAATCTACTTTTGCTATTTTTGAAAGAAATTAGAAAGAGTTAAGGGCCTACCTATAATGACATATGGATGCACATTGAAAGTGGTTAAGTCTGTCTGTGGGTTTTATAAACATTTAACCAATGAAAAGTATTATCAAGAGCTATCTGGATACATTGGAAAACAGGTTATTTTTTACCATTTCCTGAAAAGTGAAGGTTTTGGACATATACAAGATTTACACCTTGATGATATGTTGCATTGACAGTGAGATGGCCCCAGGAAACTTTATGGAGTGGGCAGGTTCTCACCATATTCACTCACAGGGGGTTTCACAGGAGGAGACTGGTTATTAATGTGAGTGTGAGTGAATGTCAGTCTGTGTTGGCTACCAGGCTGCCTCATACACAAGATAGGCTTACTGACAGGTACCATGCAGTGCATCCCTTATATCTCTGGATTGGATCAAGATGGTAAATATATAATGAATGAATGACAGGACACATGCTTGGTGTTTTCCGTAACTTCCGGGAGATCATCAGAGCAGTCGGAACCAGTGAGAGAGAGAGAGAGAGAGAGAGAGAGAGAGAGAGAGAGAGAGAGAGAGAGAGAGAGAGAGAGAGAGAGAGAGAGAGAGAGAGAGAGAGAGAGAGAGAGAGAGAGAGAGAGAGCGAGAGAGACTGACCTTGACTTTTAGCTTGTACTCTCTGACGCATTAAGGGCTCTCTGTGGACAATGATTGGCTTAGTGAGAGAAAAAAACCCAATTCTAGTTAAGTGTCTATAAGGACGTGATACAGATTCCACTTCAGTCCAGCCTCTCTGGATGTCATTACAAAGCTTAGAGAGGGAGAGAGGAAGGGAGGCAGAGAGATACTGAGAAATACTGAGAGACAGACAGACAGACAGACAGACAGACAGACAGACAGACAGACAGACAGACAGAGATCAATAAAGGGATTTAGGGAAGGAAGAAATTAATACTGGGAGGAATAGAAGCAAAGTCTGTTGCTTCAGGATAGTTACGTGATTATTGTCTATCATTGTCTATATTGTGGGATTTCTTTCATCATTGTGAATCCTGGAATACAATTGTGTTGTCTTGATCTGTATAGCACATTCACACAAAAGCAATTTGGTGCTTTATATGTGGCAAAAAGACATTCAAAGACATAAAATACATTTAAAGCATACATTGCACGGTGAAATTTGTTTTTATTCGTAAAAGTCAGTGGAGAACCTAAACGTTTTTAGCTAGGATTAAAAACATAGTCAAGCCTCAGATCCTCTGACAGTTTGTTAAACAGCATGTGTAGCATAAAGACTAGAAGCTGCCTAACCATGTTTTGTTTTAACTCCGGGAACAGTTAGTAGACTGGTTCTACACAATACTCCGGGGCTTTGATTTTCTTCTTGCAATTGTGACTTTGTAATTGCCTATCTCACGACGGACTGTGAGAAAAAAACTCTATTCTGAGATACTGTATAAAGTCAGAATTGTTAGAACAATTCAGGCAAAAATGGTTTCCCGTTGCATCGACCAAATGCATCGACCGAAGAATTATGCGGCATGCAAGAAAAAGGCACCAGTCTCTTGGATAAATATATGCGCACCAACAAACTCTATGACTGATTAATTCAAACAGCGCACTCTCAGGTTAAGTAGCAGTAAGGACTATTATATTTTGTTTTATTTTCAATTTAGATGCGATTTCTAAAATGATGCTGTCAGGTTGTGAATGTTTAACAACGCAGGGTAGTAGCTCAGTGTTTGTTTTCCTATTATCAGGAGTAATCCCTATACGAAAGAGAGAGAGAGAGTCATATTTTAGGATACTCTAGAGTGATTTATCCATACTTACATCAGAACGCATTACTGAGTTTTTATAGTATCAGTGGTGTAAAGGAACTAAGTACATTTACTCAAGTACTGCACTTAAGTACAATTTTGAGGCACTTTTACTTTACTGGAGTATTTCCAATTGTCTACTTTTACTTATACTCCACTACATCTCAGAAACAAGTATTGTACTTTTACTCCACTATAAATGTTTGAAAACTTTAGTTAATAGTTACTTTGCAGATATAAATGATTACATTATTAAACATACATTAACCACTTAAGCCGATCTACTGAAAATAGCCGATCTACCAGCTCACAACGCGTCGCATCGCGATGCGACTTTTGGTACTTTAGGTACATTTTGATACCAATACTTTTGTACTTTTACTCAAGTAAACTTTGAATTCCGGACTTTTGTAACAGAGTACTTCTACATTTCAGTATTGATACTTTTACTTAAGTAAAACAAGTACTTTTCCCACCACTGTATAGTATACAGCCACTCAAACAGAGTCGAGGTCGTCATGGCAACACTTCCTTTATAGCTTGAGAGGCCTGTTCAATTTAGACTTGAGTTTATCCCTCGCCCTTTTTCCCTCGCTGAGGACCAGAAGGGTGCACTTCTTGCACGTCAGAAATGCTGTCACTAGGGGGGCTCCTTACAGGTGAGATGTTAAAGCTTTATTTATACCTTGTCGTACGGAAATATCTACCAATCTACAAGCTCACAGCGCTGCGCCACTTGAATTTATCAAAAAGGGGGGAAAAAATAAACCACTTTCCTCCTATCAGGTCCCTCCTGCCTGATACCGTCTCATTAGTCAGCAGTGGCGCAGCTGTCCTTTTAAGTGCAAAACCGGATAAGCCCCGACCAGCGCGTCCTCCTGCCTGTCTGCCTGCTCCCACTCAGAGGGAAACCCTGAGTGGAGCCTTCTCATCACTCACACTGTCTCTATGCACCATATGCTGTCACCTCCAACACCGCCCAGAAGTGCTGTCATGGCTGACAGGCTCGCACGCAGAGACACACAGCGGAGATGAGGTATGAGAGAGACTAAAGATACATCAGACACACACGCCACATACACACACACACGCACGCACGCACGCACGCACGCACGCACGCACGCACGCACGCACGCACGCACGCACGCACGCACGCACGCACGCACGCACACACACACACACACACACACACACACACACACACACACACACACACTCACGCACTGACACACACAGAAATTGAAATTAATAAAAAGAAAACACGCAATTACAGATATGATGATGATGCACACATACAGTGCATACAGAGAAAGCCTTACGGACACAATCTCACAACACACACACACACACACACACACACACACACACACACACACACACACACACACACACACACACACACACACACACAGGTCGTCAGGGATTCGGAAGGTCACCGTATCGAAGTGTCGGTGTCAGATCTGGAAGATTTGAACTTACCATTAACTAAAATCTGTAGAGGGCACTGTGGAGTAAATAAAAATAATTTCCGTCTCGCTGACATATTTTATTTTCTGCCCAAAAAGTGTATTTTACAGAGTAGGTGGGGTGCTGAGAGGCTTCCCACCTCCGAGAATAGACTTTCAACAACACAAAACAGCCTTTGTTTAGGTGTACTGTATAGCGAAATGATTTTGTTTATTCACTACTCTTGAGCCCTCGCAGGGCAGTGGAATTCCTTGTACAAGCGCAGAGCCCTGGGTCTTCCAGGGCGTTAGAGGGAACTCACTAACGCTCTGAACCAGGGCTAATGTATTCCCACACACACACACACACACACACACACTGCACGCTTGGTCATGTTTTGGTTCAGTGCTTGGCTCAGGCTGTAAGTGGGAAACTGCCCCATTCTGTTTCAGGGGTTTGTGGTCCGTCTGCAGAAAGAAGGCCGGCTTTGGCCCCTAGTCAATCAGGGAACCTCAGGCATTGACAAACAGTAGAAAGGGCCCTGCAGTCATTAGTCTGAGCCATATGGTGTCCTGGACCAGCTGTTGAATTGCGAATAAAATGTTGGGCTCCATGACATCTGCTGGGCAGTGCTTCCTCAAGATGTTAACCTTATTGGGCCCAGCTTCTCCAGCAGTAACTCACTTTATTAAACCCTCATCTCTCAGCAAGTCATAGCGGGTTGGCTTTGCTCAAGTCAGTATTGAATTGTAGGTTCATACCTGGTGTTATTTGTTTTTTTGTGTAACTTTCACATTTTTCATTTTCTCTTCATTTATTTTGTGTTCTCTCTCGGTTTCTCACCATCATCCTTCTACTCTTCATTTATTAATATTGAAGGGTAACATTTTTATTTAAAAATTATAATAAAAAGAAAATAATACATCCACAGAGCTTTTGTTGTCGTTGTTATTGAATGTACATTTCTTTGACATTAACAGTGGAGAGAGACAGGAAACGGGGATAGAGTAGGGGAGTGATGCAGCAGATGGCCTATCCGGCCCAGGAATCGAACCAGGGACTCTGGCATTAGAGCCTATGCTGAACACACTCTAACCACTCAGCTATCGGGTCACCCTCCAAAAAAAAAAAAAAAAAAAAAAAAAGCTCCAGGATTTTGTTTACCTTAAACTGGCAGCTGCCATGCATGTGTTTTTGTATTTATGCTCCTTAAATATATTCTTGTAATGCAGCCATTGTGTTAGTATGTTGCAACATATTTCTGCCTCATAGACGTGACAGAGAAATAGCAAACCTTATGCTGCAGAGGTGTTGTAAAAGTGCGTGATCTAGTGGCTGAATGTTGTCTATGACCCCTTTAACACATCTCTTGCATTCCACGTGTCCTTTTGCTCTCTCGCCTACCAAAAAAAAAAGCATGTTGAAAAGTTGTTTTATGTTGAAACGTTTACCTAAGGCAGTGGTTCCCAACCTTTTCTGGATCAGGGCCCATGCACTTGAAAATCTTGAAAGGGTTTGCGGCCCATCAATCTGTGTTAAATCACTGCTTTAAAGTCTAAACTACAGCACCAACTGGTTCAGTGCTCTGTTATTGATCATAATGATAAAACTATAACAATTATACAATAGTTCTGTTTAGTGTCAGTCCGGTGGGTGGAGTTATTTTTTGCAACCCCTGCTCTATCCTACATGCTCAGTGGTGGAAAAAGTACTCAAATTCTTTACTCAAGTAAAAGTACCAATACTGCGATATAGAAATACTCCGTTACAAGTAAAAGTCCAGAATTACTGCATTTACTTGAGTAAAAGTACACAAGTATTGGCAAAATGTACTTAAAGTACCAAAAGTAAAAGTAGGGTAGAACCGGGACGAACGACGCGCAGGGACGGTTGCAACACGGAACTTTTTTCATACTACACTTAAAATTCAGTCACATCCGGCGACGTCACCCTCTTCGTCTTCGGTCGAAAACATCAGACACGATTTTGAAATTGATCAAAATTGGCAGAGTTGAAGCCACTTATGTGTATTTCCACACTGTAGTAAAAAATACCCTATTTGAGTGTTTTCCATTTGTACTGCTGTGTTTATTTGGTGCCGATTGTAAATGGATTTTGTCTGTTAGGCTAATCTGTGGGCTAACTCTCAGTGAAGGTTCCATTGAAAAATATTCATTAGCTTTTGTGCTAGCTAGCAAAACATCCGGGGAGGGCAGGGAGGGACGAACGGCGCATTAAGCCACTCGATGCATTACGGACAGGGAGGGACGAACGGTGCATGTGTAAAACACAAAGTTGAGGAAACAGACAGAGGGGACATTAACATGATACATTTATTTGACTATCAGCATGGTCATTTGCTCGTAGGGTTCTACTGAAGCATCAATGAGAGTTAGATGCCAGAAATGTAACGTTTGTACTTGTTATAGGACATTTCATCCGACCGCGCCGTCCGACCCCCGTGTATGCACCGTTCGTCCCGACTGGCGGCCGCGTGCGGAGAGTAGCGCAACGTCACTTTACTTACCGATTGCGTTCGACTCGTTTCACTAAAATTAAAACGGACTGCGGGTAATGGGAGTGTCTCTTGTTCACAAAAAAGTATGGTTACATGAAATTAAGTAATCTCTGTGCAGGGAGGGAAATAGAAAAGGGTGCGTCGTTGGACCCCACTCTCCTACTAAAATATTTGAAAATAGCAGATCTACAAGCTCACAATGCGTCGCGATCGACCCGCTGTGCGCTTGTAGATCGGCTATTTTCAAATACCCTAGGTATAAAATAGGGCTAAAGTGGTTCATGTATGTTTCATAATGTAATAATTTATATCTGCAAAGTAACTAGTAACTAAAGTTTTCAAATAATTGTAGTGGAGTAAAAAGTACAATATTTGCCTCTGAGATGTAGTGGAGTAGAAGTAAAAGTATTGGAATTGGAAAACTCAAGTGACGTACAAATACCTCAAAATTGTACTTAAGTACAGTACTTAAGTAAATGTACTTAGTTACTTTCCACCACTGTACATGCTGCACAATGAGCAGTGGATTGTTTAAAGTGGAATGAATCTCAAAACCATTTTTAACAGTTTATCCCTTGTGATAGGGGACAATAATATGAGTCAATGTATTCATAGATTTTTGCATACAGTATGTGGTTTGCTGCTATGTTAGGAGCAATTATGCTACTTTTACTTTTCTGGGGTTGCCATTTTCTTGGGGCGCACCTCATTGGATATTTGCTATCTCTGTACCCTTGGTCCAGCGTTACGTAGGCTTATACATATACTGTAAAAATATTTGTATCAATGAAGCGTGGTTTCACCGTTCTTACAAGATACAAGACAGAGACAGCGGACACTCGTCTCTGGCAGCTTGTTTGTAAAGGATTTATACATTTTAGGCAGTAAATATGCGATGTAGTTGCTCAGTCTTTGTTAATTTTACACCTTCAACTGCTAAAAACGTTATCAAATGTGCATCTTTGTCCCTAAGGTCTTGCTGGTCTGTCGAGTGGTGTGTTAACTATTCCACACTCCGCTCCGCCCCCTCTCCCTCACCTCACACCGCACCTTGACGGCTGACCACACCTACAATGCTGTGTTGTTTCATATCCTGTAATGTCATTTTAAAAATGGAAAGACACAGTTGGTGTGTGAGTGTACCCATCCCAAAAAAGGGGGGTTTCATGTCTCTTTAAGTTTAAGCTAGAGTGGGACTATAGTGGGCCTCAGTGAATATGGGTTGGACTGCTTTTGGCCTAATTATTTTGCAGAGACCAATTTTAGCCCTGATTGATGTAAAATATCCATCCCCACATATAGTATCTGGAACAAAACTGAAAAACTGCAGGTCTGCCACAACCCCCAGTTCTTTTAAACCAAAGCTTTTTGCCCCTGTCTATATTTTAACTTTATTTGTTTATGTATGCAAATGTCCAAATTTGTATGCTTCTTTTGCACTGTCTAAATGTGCTATGTCTGAATACTTAATTGAGCAAAGCACTTTGAATTGCCTTGTTGCTGAAATGTGTTTGACAGGCTCAATGGTAGGACACACTACAGCCGAGATCTTTATTTCCACGCAACATCACGCTGCTTGCCATGCCTCAGTTCTAACCGTACCGTGGCCACATGGGAATACGGACTAAAAACAAGCAGATATAACAAACCTCTCACGACAGGCTGTCTCTCTGAGTTTGTCTGTGGGCGGGTATTGCTGAATTATCCTGTGATGCACAACAGGTAATGTCACACCCAGCTGTCTAATGGGCTCTATATGCACTGCAGCCATATTGGCAAGAAATTGGGGAGTGCGTCATCAAGGAATCTGGGGGCGGGGTTGTACAATGCTGCACATGGACCATGGATGGACGGAGAGACAGACGGACGGACGGATAGACGGACGGGGGCGAAGACATAGTCCCCGGTGACCGGCCACCCCGGCCTGATGGAGACAATTATCAGTGGTAATGGTAACACCCTTGTAGGAAGTATTGAAGCAGTCCAATATGCCAATATATGGCTGCAGTATTAGAGCCTATTAGTTTGACTCAGGCAGTAAACTTGCCATGCATTAAAGTAACTAGACTTGTGCCCTTTTAACCGGAATACTATTTTTTTAAGCCTCAGAACTAATCTACAGTAAGGACATTGTCTAGTATGATGGTATTTAATACAGTACGTTGCTTTTCTTTGACTTCAAGATCAATACAATATCCATGTCCCACATAATGAAACATACTGAGAACCACAATGCAATACTTACAGTAATTGACTTACCTGCTATTGTAAAGTGTTCATTTTATTCTAAACAAATACAGAAACCACCCAAATATAATGTGTCTTCAATTCACTGAGGTTCTGGATCACAATCTCTGTGTAAATGCAAGTGGTGAAAGAGATACTATAGGTAACCTCTCCTCTGCCCTGCTACTGTATATTAAATCTCTCTCTCTCTCTCTCTCTCTCTCTCTCTCTCTCTCTCTCTCTCTCTCTCTCTCTCTCTCTCTCTCTCTCTCTCTCTCTCTCTCTCTCTCTCTCTCCCTCCAGAGATCCCCTCACCTCCAGCATATTATACGTCAAGTGAGGGCGCCATAAAACCGCCAAGACATTCACTGGAGGGAACGTGGGAGACTAAACGCTTTTAATACACCCATGTGCTCAGTGTCATGTTTTCTGTGATATTTTTTACGATAATGGCAGAGCTCATCATGGGATGTGTCAGAAGAGGCTGGTAACCAGTTTGTTTAACACCTCTCTCAAGATTCAATCCCGAACGGGGGTATTGGAGGAAAATATATAGAAATACCCTTAAATCCCTCATCCCACTTGTTTATTCATTTATTCAGTGACTGTATTGTTTCAGTTCACTTGCTTCAAGATATACTAAAATAGGCCTATATACTGAACTGAAATTGCAATTCAGTGAGTCATGATAGAGACTTTATGAGACTACATTTTCGTATTGATTTGATAAAAGACATTTTTTTGCATCGAAACATTTTCTTCAAACATCAAACCCTTTTCTTTTTTATTCCACTCCCTGAATTGCTTCAAGCAAAAGTGATTTGCCTGTAAAGTTGTCATTCGTCATTCTTGACTGCTATAATTTACTTTTGAGTCCAGTCAGGTTATTACAGCATCAATGACTTCTATTGCTCTCACTGATTTCCATTATAGCTCACTAAGATGGGCGAGTTTGTAACGGAACACAGTCGATTTCAGTCCCCTGCTCGTCACACCGTCACTTAATAATGGAGTAGAATATTAAGTCCCAGAGACGATCAGCATGGGTGCGCTCACACGCCTACTGTGTCATTCTGTCCCGCTGACCCCCTTGGATATAAAGCAGACGTGTACATTTGATTATCTACTATTTAATTCAGTCTTCTTTCAATCGGGTTTATCTAATAAAATTCATTTCATTTCATTGGAGACAGAGAACAGGTGGAGCAGCCGGCAGCTTGATGCACCAACCCTGAACATTAAAACTGCTTCACAATCCCAGATACACAGTCAAATCCTCAGTGTTAATATAAAGCTGCAATCCGTAACTTATTTTTATATGAATAAAACGTAACTTTAACCACTGCAGTACACTTAGTTGTCCGGGGTCCCCCAGGGGTCTATACTTGGTCCTTTTTTGTCCTTTTTCTCCTCTACACCAAATCTCCTGGCTGAAAATATAACTGATCTACAAGCTCTAAAGCTGTGTGTGTGTGTGTGTGTGTGTGTGTGTGTGTGTGTGTGTGTGTGTGTGTGTGTGTGTGTGTGTGTGTGTGTGTGTGTGTGTGTGTGTGTGTGTGTGTGTGTGTGTGTGTGTGTGTGTGTGTGTGTGTGTGTGTCTGTGTGTCTGTGTGTGTGTGTGTGTGTGTGTGTGTACGTGTCCACGTGCACTCTACAGTATGTGGGTGGCCATTGTGTATGTGTGGAATCTCCTTTTCCCTGTATTTTCTCACAGACATTCACATGGCCATCCTTCCTGTTTGCCACTGTAAAGCCCACCAACATTAACACATCAAGGGGGGCTCTGTTGCGCAAACCCATAAGCGGTTGTGCTTTCCCGACATCTATGCTGTACGTGCCTGGAATAGGTAAAGAAGGGTGAGTGAGAAAGATAGACAGACAAATAAATACACTCTGTAGGTTGGGGGTAAAGGGTCTCAGTTTCTCCCTCTTGTGATATATAATAAGTAACATATGAGGTTTCCACTCGACAGACTATAATATCGTCTTTTCAGGATTCAAATAAAGAAATAGCAGTAGCACATCGACAAGCTCAAAACGCGTCACTTCGCACCGCGTTTCGAGCTTGTAGATCTACTTTTGATTAATTTGTGTGACGCTGTAGTAGGCCTATGATCATGTAGGACATTAATTTACAAAAAAACACAAACAGTTCAAATATGGAGATAAGAGGCCCTTTCTTGCGCGCCGCCGTACCCTAAACCTTTTTTTACTATTTTGAAAAAAAAATTAAAATGGTTCAAATCGCCGATCTACAGTCATTGCCTATTGACTTTGTCGTTTTTTTTCTGGCATCTCATGCGTGTCACGCAGGACATGTGTTATTTCCACTTATTTCCACTCTGTGCCACTAGGGGCAGCAGCGGTCTACTGCCTGTCTGTCCGTCCACACTGCCTAGAGCTGCCTACAGTTACTGTATCCTCTCCCTTTACTTTACACTTTTGTATTATGTTTTGACACTTGCTTTGGAAAATGTAAACGTATTTTTTCTCATGCCATAGCTCATTTGAATTGACAAATTGTTTGTTTGTTTATTTATGTGGTGGTGTTTCAGTGGCACTGATGAATAAAATAATTAAGCATTTTGAAATAGCCTAATGTTGCTATATTAAATAATTAAAATATATATTTAACTCTTAACTTCCTAGAAAGACAGAGAGATATCATGTCTGTTGCATACAGTACACATGTGACATTTATTACCTCGCGCTCCTGCATTAATAAATAAATAAAATAAAGTAACGGGCGTCAACGCTCCTATCTGCCCCTTTTAACCGTTATTTCGTTATTTCTATTAACCGGTTATTCTATGAAATATATTTATAAGATTTTCCATATTGCTGTCAAGTTTAGTTTAGTTTTATGAGCACATTGTTATAATATAGAAACAATACATGACGAGGCACAAAGCTCTGTGCGGCTTTCATCATAAAGTTTAAAAATAAAAACTTCGACATTAAACAAATATATTTAGCTCATCATCAGCTATATATTCTCAGTTATCTTGGCATATGCTTAAATTTTTTATAAGATGATTGGATCATCTGTGACAGCACGTTTAATAAACGTCGCATTTTCATTTTGCGCTGATGTCTCGTTAAACCCATGGTGCTGTTGAATATTATCCATCTCTCTCTCTCTCTCTCTCTCTCTCTCTCTCTCTCTCTCTCTCTCTCTCTCTCTCTCTCTCTCTCTCTCTCTCTCTCTAGGGTTAGTGACGGTTTAAAATGCTCATGTTTATTGCATGGTCTTCTTTCTGTATCATCTCTTTGAGTTGCTTATTCACCATTTCAGATGTATCGGTCCAATAGCTTCTCGCTTAAACGTGTGCCTTGCAACCTGAAGGTTGCCAGTTCAAGGCTCACTTCAGGCAGACTTCATTTGAAGCGCAATGCAAACAACATGACTATCAATGAATTCATTTGCAAATGATAACATGAAATGCTTAATTGAGAGTATGTTTTTTCAATGTATGATATACTTCATTCTGAAAATAGCCAATCTACAATCTCAAAACTTTTCAGATAGCAACGTGTTTCTGAGCTTGTAGATCGGCTCCTTTCACTGGTTTCGGTTCCGAGGAGACATACAATTTCTCTATTGGTAAATCTCTCTAAATACGAAATACCCATGTAGCAGGGATTGTTGAAGCTGAACATGGTCAAAATTCAAATAAATCAAACTTTGATGTTTTATTTGTATATTCGTTTCGAACACCATTAGTAAAAAGTCCCTATAAAAATAATGTTTAAGTTTTCCCAACGTAAATGTGTTTTCAGTTTGACTCTTGACCCTTCAGTTCTCACACTACAGACAGACAGACAGCCAGACAGACAGAGTAAAATACAATGGCCTGCCCGACTGCATGCGAGTGGGGGGTTGGGAATGTCCATGAACTCTTCCAGTCATGAACTTCCAAATAAGCCAAGTCCCTACCCCCCCCCCACACACACACACACACACACACACACACACACACACACACATCTCTTCGCCTCTTCCTCAGCTTTTTGGCGGAAGGGCTGTAAAACTACATAGTATATTATAATTATAATGATTCTTATATATATATATATATATATATATATATATATATATATATATAATGATCATGGTCTACTAGAAGCGGTCTCTCTCTCTCTCTCTCTCTCTCGTTCTCTCTCGTTCTTCGACAACTGTTAATAAAGTATTCAATCAATACTCTGTGCGTGCGTGCGTGTGTGTGTGTGTGTGTGTGTGTGTGTCAGGACCAGTGGCGTTTGGTGGAGTCTAACGTTGACCGGGCCAGAACCGGTTTGACGGCTAAACTGGTTTTTAATGCACTCATTAACAATTCGGCCCGAATGCAAATGAGCCCCACTTGAAAACAAAGGCAACTTTCTGTGGTCGGCTACAACATGAGAGGCTGCTAATGTTGCACAGGGACAAGCTGTAACTTATTGTAGCCTCTGACATTAACAAAAGAGTACAGACACTTGTCTTGAACCGATGACGCTATAGCTCCACCTTCACCTCCAGCTTTTACAGCTTTGCTCCTACCTACCACCGTCAGCAACAAGTGGACATGGAGTAAATGTACTTAGTTACTTTCCGCTTAGTTACTTTCACGTGCATATAAATGAGCCATGCGGTCTTATAAGAATGAAAACAAACGCCTCGCTGTTGGCCATGGGTCACATGACGGTCGTCTGTTACGACGGTCATGGATGAACTTCACCCTGGTGTTGTACATCTACATAAACGTTCCTATTTCTTATATAAAGTGCTGACCCCATGGGCACGGATGTTACAATTCTATTCGGGTAACCCATAAGTACCCATATTTTCCGTATTGTCCAATAAAAAACATTTTAATCCGATCGGTGGCCATTTTCTCCGTATTTTCTCCATGCTTTCAACTACGCGACCCTATCGGTTGGGAGGAGTATTGCACTCTGATACATTATAACTCTATGAGAAAATGGCCACCGATCGGATTAAAATGCTTTTTATTGAACAATACGGAAGATACAGGTACTTATAACCACTCGAAGTGAATTGTAACATCCATGGCCATGAGTTAAGCACTTTATATTTGAAATCTGAACGTTTATGTAGATGTACGGGTTGTAAATAGGCACCGACTTTAATATTTAATTTCGATTTAGAGTAGCCAAAGTAGTGAAAATAGCCTTTCTTTGAGCGCACTGCTTTTGTGATCGCATCCAACCTAAACTGCGGTTAACACTGCGGTTAACACACACACACACACACACACACACAGTGTATTTGATTGCATACTTTATTAACAGTTGTCGAAGAACGAGAGAGAGAGAGAGAGAGAGAGAGAGAGAGAGAGAGAGAGAGAGAGAGAGAGAGAGAGAGAGAGAGAGAGAGAGAGAGAGAGACCAGGGGTCCGGGGACCCCCAGGGGTGTAACTCTGAGAGTGTACAACATTTGTACACTCTCAGAGTTACATTAACATTGATTTAACGATATAAATTCAAAAATAGCAATTACACTTATTCACAGCATGGGATTCGAACGCGGGCCCTAAAATCAGTAATCGTCAGCTTCCACCACTACACTGTATGCGCATTTTCAAAATAGTAGAAACAAGTAAGATAAATACTACACAGCAAATGATGCAAGAAAAAAAAAAAAAGCCAATCTACAAGTAGGTCTACACGACGTGTATAGTAGTATATAATAGTATATTATATTAATTATAATTATAATTATAATCACAAACACACGCCAGGCAATGTGAGCTTGTAGATCTGCTATTTTTTTATGACTCCCAGGTCAGGACTCAGATCTCATCTGTCTGTCTGTCTGTCTGTCTGTCTGTCTGTCTGTCTGTCTGTCTGTCTGTCTGTCTGTCTGTCTGTCTGTTTGAAACAAAAAAGAAGTGACTCCAAAGCGCCACCTCGTGGTAGTATTTGGAACTACATTTACTGCACGAGTGAGTGAGGCAAATGAGGAGTGTGATGTCAACATGACAAACGACAAAGTCAATAGGCACCGACTGTACAAGCTCACAACGTGTCGATGTAAATCATCTACAGTAGTTGAACGGTTAATTTTTTTTCCCAAAATAGTATAATATGGCTAATAAGTTTAGGGATCAGGGGTAAGGCGGCGCGCAAGATAGGGCCCAAGAGGTCTCTGCCCGACAGCAACGATATACCTTTTAAATTCCCCTTCATTGCCACAGATTTTTAATCATTCACATGAAAGTTTGAAATTGGGGCAGATGATCCTGCAAACATTCAGGCTCAGAGAGGGAGAGAAGAAGCATTAAATAAAGCTTTTATTGTCTGAAGAGATGCTTCCCACGATGCTCTGCTCTCTGTTTTTAATAACGCTGCTGGGGTATGTGTATGTGACCATAACCCTGACTGCAGTGGGAATATTATAAATGATGGATATATAGCTAAACCAATGCCCCTTCCTTTTAAACCAACAACTCCACCATGCCATACAATAAAAAGGGATATTTGTACATACTGTAAAAAAGCAGGGGAAGGAGATTAAACTGAGAGATGTTAGCGTTAACCCATTAACATATTTTACAAAAAATGATTAAAAAATAGCAGATGTGATTTCCTGTGAGCTTGTATATCTGCTATGTTTGAGAACCACTGTTCTAAAGCACTAAAATCCTAAGAGTTTTCTGAAAAACGTATGTTGCTAAATATATATATACATATATGTCACAGTACGATTGGAGAACCAGGACGATTGAAGACAGAGTGCTCGTTTTTAGGCACGGGGCTTCGGGGTGAGGCGGGGCTTTGATGCGACGCGGACCTGTCTGTTGTTGTTCCCCCGACCCCCCCACGTAGCAACCAGGAAGCTACGCTAGGGGAACGCTGAACACGCGTTCACACCTATACCTCTATGGTTCACACGCACGTGTCACGTGATAATAGTTATTGTCCATGACGGAGGCGCGCCGACTCAGCAGAGCCTGAGGCCGAGGAGGCGCGCCCTCGCGCCTCCAGGCGCGAGTGCCCGCGCTGACCGGCTCTGATGAGTCGAATCAGCGCCGTCCGAGTTGTGAACCGATAGGGACAGAATAGTTATTTTCATGGATCACTGTGTGTGTGTGTGTGTGTGTGTGTGTGTGTGTGTGTGTGTGTGTGTGTGTGTGTGTGTGTGTGTGTGTGTGTGTGTGTGTGTGTGCGTGCGTGCGTGTGTGTGTGTGCGTGTGTGTGTGTGTGTGTGTGTGTGTGTGTGTGTGTGTGTGTGGTTGCGGCCATATATGTGTGTGCACTTTATTTGGAAAGCCTGGCTTGTGGCTCCCTCTAGTGCTTTTTCTACAGAATTGCTGGTTGAGTGGTAAAAACAAGCGCGCTTTCTTCAATCGTCCTGGTTCTACAATCGTACTGTAACATACATATATATGTTACAAGGAAATTGGCATTCCAGGGAAATTGAAAGAGGAGCGCTTGTTTTTACCACCCACCCAGGCAATTCTGTAGAACCAACGCTAGAGGGCAATGAAGCCACACACATGCACATGCATGTGTGTGTGTGTGTGTGTGTGTGTGTGTGTGTGTGTGTGTGTGTGTGTGTGTGTGTGTGTGTGTGTGTGTGTGTGTGTGTGTGTGTGTGTACACATGCACACGCATGTGTGCGCACGCGTGTGTGTCTGTGTGCATGCGCACACACACATGCACACGCACACACGCACACGTGCCTCCCCCCGCCTTGTGCCTCCTCCTCCTCGCGTAAAAAACCCTGTCTCGAAATGCTCCGCCTGATTACTGATGATAACTAATTCTAGGCAGTTCAAAAAGGCCGCGAGGAGCTAAACATGAGAGTTATAGAGACGCACGTACAAGAATCCGGGTCCATGAGAGTTATAGAGACGCACGCACAAGAATCCGTGTTCACTCCAATCCTTGTGTTTGACCTTTTATTACACAAGTAAGACGCGCGAACGCGGTAAGCGAACGCAAAAAAAGAAAAAAAATAATGAAAAAAAATATTAAAAAAAAAGTAACCAATAAATTTTTTTTTTTTTTTTTTTTAAATCTGCGTTAAAAGGAGCATCTTAGAAAAATACAAATTCACAAAAAAAAAACTTGGAATGTTTTTGAACAATTCAACAAAGTGTTTGAAGTGCCTGTTTCACCCACTTCCGGGGGGCGGAGCCAAAATCCGAGCCCGAAGTATTTGTTCGTAGACCCCCACTTAGGGGGGGTAGAAAAAGTTTCGGAGCGATTCGGGCACTTTTCATTTAACATGGGGTTTCAATGGGGAGTTTTTAGGAGCCTTCTCCGGGGCGTGGCTTCCGGGGGAAGGGGCGGGCTTAAACGCAACCTTGACAGGTGTGTTCAGTTTTCAAAGACCTTTCATTTGATGTATGGTACGTCTAAATTGGACATTTACTTATCTCAGAGGAGCTGCAAGCAGGCAGTGCACACAGAGACACAGAGACACAGACAGAGATATGATGCACACAGAGACACAGAGACACAACCCAAGCAGGGTTACATAGTAAGCTCCACTTGGTCGGAGGCGCGGCACGTTAACATTACAACAGTTCCCAGCACACTATTGTAAACTACGGCGTTAACTTTGCGATGATACGGTCAACAGAAAATGACGCCTCCCACGCTCAACCTCTCTGTCCAAATTCCCACACTACTGTGCACAGGTGAACGCCATGATTAATTAGCGCCCAGCTACGGTGATCACGCCCACCACCTAATAATACCAGTGCAGTGCCCAATCTGTCAATCAAGTGTGCATAACTTCACGTCAATAACAAAAACACGACACTTGGCATATAAATCACATATCGCTCCAACCCTATGTGCAAGGACAGTAGCACACATGTGTATACACGCATAATAATTCACATTGGTACAGTAGTACAGTGGAAAGGCCTTTGTAAAACAGGAAGATGGACCATGTGCAGATATATTTCTGCAAATACTGTACAAGAGAAACACATGACAATTCGTTAAATGTAGTTTACAATAATATATGTAGATTTGTACTCCGGTGTCCTTACAGTACACATCATTGTGTTCTGTATGATACGTTAAACTGGTTATCTCCTCATGATAGGAGACATTTTCATTGGTTGCTTTTTGTTTTTAAATGTATTTACTTTAATTATCCTTCTTATTTGAAAGAGCTTTTACGTCCGTTCAGTTCAAGATACCCATTAAGACATACACAACAACCTGTTTTTGAGGTACCTGTCGGTATAAACAAAGAAATTGGGAGACGTTCTTTTAAGTTTAAAGCACCTTCTGATTGGAACAATTTATCCGCTTTACTTAGATCAATTATTTCATTTTCTGTTTTCAAAATATCTCTGCTTGATTCCCTAAAATCTAACTGTTCTTGCTTTTGATTTAATAATTGATTGTTTTATTATTATTTCATTTTTTCATTTTTATTATGGCGTAACAGATGTAGACTGGTCTGGGATGGTGTGAGAGCCCTTATGTGTATGTTTTGTTGTTGTTGTTGTTGAATGTTATGTGATTGTTTTGTATCAATGTTTGTGTGTTGTGCCTGAGGACCCCCTGGAAGACGAGATGCTGCATCTCAAGGGGTTTATCCTCCAATAAAATTTTCAAATCAAAATGACATTTCTGTGTAAGTTACTGCCAGACCTGGGTGAAATGGTGTCTTGCCACTTTCATTAAGGTTTCGAGGCCTATCATTTCCCAATATTTTGAATTATATGAAAAACAGTAAAAATCTATAGCTTTCTGCGATCTTTGAGCAATCTGCACGAAACTTTTTACACATGAACTTTGGACCTTTGGATTTTTTCTAAGTGAAAACATTAAGCTTTTATGAGCCAATTAATATTGCAGTTTTATGACAATTATTCGTCTGCCCCTAACACGTTCATGCAGACTCACATTTGTTTGAAACTTTGCAATAATGTAGAGGGTCATTCCAAGTATCACTGAAACCAATCTTACTCCAATTGGTCAAAGGGGGGCGCTAAAGCAATTTTTTGAAAATGCAAACTTTAAACAGGCAAAAGTCATGCCTCGTTTGGCCGACAGCCATTAAACCTGCTTCCACATGTGCCTTGACTCATGAGGAACACATCTATCACTTTGACCAGTAAGCTCCGCCCTTAGATTGTCTGCAATTTTGAGCAGTTTGAAAAACATTTAAACCCAGGATTTCTGAGCAATTTGCGTGAAAGTGTGTCATTTGTGTGAACTCCCTTTTCACCAGTTCAGGTCTGTTGGTCCAATGGCTTAATCATCTGCCTTGAAACCACGGGTTTGCCGGTTCGAATCCGACCTCATGTAGACTTCATTATAATTGCATTGCACACAAGATGACTGTATCAATGAATACATGTGCAATTGTTAAAGATAACGGGAAATGCTTATTTGAAAGTAGTTATTTTCAATGTATGACGTACTTCATTCGCCCTTTTGTTTTGTTGGATTCTCCTTTCTCACTGTCTCACGCTGTGGATTGAATAGCTTGACGAGTAGAGTGTGAGCCTCATGTGCCGAAGGTCCCTGGTTCAAACCACTCTCATTACAGTTTACATTCTCCGATTTAATCAAAAAATCTAAGCTGGGTGATATATACATTTTGAGTTAATACCATTAATATCAACCCATATCCCTCTGTACTCTAGCAATTAGTGCACCTGGTGATACCTAGCCTGTCAGTCATTGGCTCCTCAATGGTGCTGAAAAGTTTACATGTACATTTACTCAAGTACCAATACAAGTGCTTACAAAGCACAGTACAATTTTGAGGTACTTTTACTTTACTTTCCATTTGTGTTACTCCTACTCTACTACAATTACAGCATATGACAGCTTTAGTTACTTGTTACTTTGCAGATGTAATTATTAATACAACACCTACAGTAACCACATACAGCCGAGCTTGTATGTATGTACAGTAATAAGCAACCCATGCTGTATGATAACTTACCACACATGAAATCCAATTCTGTCTATCCAATGGCTCAGTCAGTACTGCGGCCATAGCTGAGTGGTTAGTGAGCCCGCCTAGGGAGCCAGAGGCCCTGGTTGCCCCAGGTACGATTCTAGGCCAGGCCAGCAAATGTGTCGATGAAATGAAATTTGTCCCTGAGCAAGACTCTTAACCCCTAATTGCTCACAGGCCCTCATTGGAAACAAGACCGCAAGGACTTTCATGAACGCACCTGTTAAAGGAATTATCCTTTACATACATAACTTTGTTAATTAATGCATGTTCACTTCTTCTCTCTCTCTCACTGCCTCTCTCTCTCTCTCTCTCTCTCTCTCTCTCTCTCTCTCTCTCACTCTCTCTGTCACTGCCTCTCTCTCACTCTCTCTCACTCTGTCACTGCCTCTCACTGCCTCTCTCTCTCTCTCTCTCTCTCTCACTCTCTCTCTCTCTCTCTCTCTCTCTCCTCTCTCTCTCTCTCTCTCCCTCTATCTCTAACTGCCTCTCTTTCTCTCTCTCTCTCTCTCTCTCTCACTCTCTCTCCCTCTATCTCTAACTGCCTCTCTGACTGCCTGTGCCTTATCCCTCGAAACCGCTTATTGCTGCTTGCAGCTATATTTTAGAGATTGTTTTTCATACATTAACACACTTCATTCTCCAGCACCTGGAATGCCCGGGAACGAGGAAAATTTGCCTGCAATGTTGTCATTCGTCACTATTGACTGCTATACTTTACTTTGGAGTCCAGCAGTGAGGTTATTTCAGCATCAATGACTTCTATTGCTTGCCTCTCACTGATTTCCATTACAGCTCACTAAAATGGGCAAATTTGTAACGGAACGCAGTCGATTTCAGTCCCCTGCTCGTCACACCATCACTTATTAATGGAGTATATTAAGTCCCAGAGACGATCAGCATGGGCGCGCTCACACGTCAACTGTGTCATATAAAGCAGACGTGTACATTTGATGATCTACTATTTAATTCAGTCTTCTTTCATTCAGGTTTATCTAATAAAATTGGTTGTTTCTTCAGCTCTGCATTCACCACCATGGTGCCAGAGCTGCTGCTCTCCCAGCCCTCCCAGCTGACCATGCCTGAACCCCTCTGTCAGTGCATCACTAACTTCCTGATGGACAGGAAGCACCATGTGAGGCCAGGAAAGCACATCTCAAGCCCGCTGACACTCAGCACAGGGGAACCACAACGCTGCGAGCCCCCCCCCCCCCTAAACTCTCTACACACACCAACAACACCTCCACGGATTCCTCTGTCAAGCTTCGCATGTTTGCGGACGATGCAAACCTGATGGAACTGATCCAGAAAGGTGATGAATCTGCATACAGACCAGGAGGTGACACAGCTGGTGTCCTGGTGCAGTCAGAACAAGTTGGAGCGCAACCCTCCCATTTAGACCTGAGGCCGATTCTAAAAACGCCTTCTAAATCCTGACCTAAGTTTTCTGAAAAACTTCAAATATTCATAAAAGAATTACAACAAATGTATGTTGATATATATACTGTACATTGCAACAGGAACCCCCAAAAGGGTATACCTGAAAGGTATAGTTACAAATAGGGGTTCCTGCCCAAAATGGGTTAAGACAGTGCAGATGATTGTAGATTTGAGGAGACTGGAGAGTGGTTGCACTACGACAGCTGAACCACATACTATACCAGCACTGTATTATAAAACATTGGACTGTTATCTACTGGCCTACTGTTCTTGCTACGTGTATTTGTACACATTCACCTACTAGTGCAGTGTCTGTCTACAGTACAATTACAGTATAATATTTGGTCTGTGCAATAGATGATACATTACTTGTCTCATAACATATTGCGCATAGACACCTAATAATGTTCACATTGCCCATACTGCTCACACCTGGTCTGACCCAATACTCATTGTGATAATTGCTATTCATATTTCTATCTTTATACATACGTACTTTTCCAGACAAGGTTTTATATATCTTTTTGCAAGTCAAATTCCTCATACCAGTATGTGAACATACCTGGACAATAAACTGATTCTGGTTGTGATTAGAGTGGCAGGCGGCAAGCCAAGGTGTACGGATAGGGAGATACATCTCGAGAATACATCTCACACAAACGTAACCCCCCTTTGATGATAGAATCTCTTCATCTTAGTGATAAAGATATTCTATCATTTCAGTTAATGAGCATTACTGAGAGCGATGACTTCGCTTTGATTCAAAACTGCACACACTGGTGTAGAAATGGTTTTGTCAAACTATATACAGTGTCAACATGAACACACACGCATACAAGACAGTGATTTGTTTGTGTGTGAACAGAGCAAAGACAGACAGTTTAATGCGGGAGATTTCGCCATGGGGTCAGAGCCATCACAAACATGACAGCTTGTTTCAAACAAAATCCAGGAGTCTGGCTTGATCCATACTCCCCCAGAGGTGCGGACAACCATGGGGGGGAAAAAACACCAAGGCGCTCACTCCATCTTCAGGTGAAAAAAGTTTACAGTTATCCTTTGAGCAAGGCAAGCTTGTTTGCTTGAGGAATTGTGTCAGTCTGAAAACCGGATTCATTGTGTAGTCTTTTGTTTGACGTCTCAGTAGCTACTGAGACGTCAAATCAGCATTGTTGGCAACGGTTAACGTCAGTGCAAATCACCGTTGTTAGGCAACAGGGAGGAGGAGCGGGAGAGCCTATTGCAATAATGTAGAATTATGATTTAAAATAATATACCACAGCAAATGTACACATACATTTACAGGTAAATCTACAAATATCCCGTATTTCCACATGTCCTGTAACATAGAAATAATGTGTGTTCAAATTGGTGCATGTGTTTTCTTAATTTCCTAATTTCGTGTCAATTTGCTGCATTTGTGGCTTTCATAGCCTACTATGCACTGAAGGAAAAGCATGCTGTTTGAGAGGCCCGTTGAAGACAAGGAAAGACAAGGATTGCATGACAAATCTCTCCCCTGTGTACTGTAAAAGTGAGTGCCCCACGACACGCATTTCACATTAACTTCCTCACATGCACATTTCCCATGCGTTTGCACGTGATGCCACACACTCACCATTCTTTGAATCTGGAAAGATAAGCAGTGCATTATGTGCATGCTCATGTGAGTAAGACAACCTCCGTGAGGTTAATGGCCAAGTAGCCCTCCTGCAGTGGCCAGTCATTACAGTAAGAAGCGTAAAAGAGCAAAGTGCCGGTTTGCACGGATCCATTTCCTGGTTCCCGGAGTGCATTACAAAGGAAGGTTGGGGCGTCTTCATTTGTATATTTTTTCCTCTCTTTCAAATGGATGAGATAGAAATGTTCTTTTTATTGTGTTGCATATGGAAACAAATGGACGGGGATTAGAGTGCATCTTCATGTATGAGATTGCATCTGGGGTTTTGCGTGTGGCTGTGTGTCTGGATAATGGCTCTCTCATATTCTCGCTGTGTGGAGAGTCGGCCCTCCTGTCACAGTGACAAAAGGCGCCGCTGCCTGGTCCCCCTGGTGCTGATGCTGCAGATGAGAGAGAGAGAGAGAGAGAGAGAAGTGAAATGAAATAAATGGATGGAGGGAAAGGGAGAGAGAGATATTGAGAGAGAGAGAGAGAGAAAGAGAGAGAGAGAGAGAGAGAGAGAGAGAGAGAGAGAGAGAGAGAGAGAGAGAGAGAGAGAGAGAGAGAGAGGGCGAGAGAGAGACAGTGAGAGAGAGACAGAGAGAGAGAGAGAGAGAGAGAGAGAGAGAGAGAGAGAGAGAGAGAGAGAGAGAGAGAGAGAGAGAGAGAGAGAGAGAGAGAGAGAAGAGAGAGAGAGAGAGAGAGAGTAAAGAGGAAGGGAGAGAGAAGAGGTGAGTGGGGCGGAGGGAAAAGGGGAGAGAGAGAGTGAGACGAGAAAGAGAAGTGAAGAGGAATGGAGAGAGAGAATTGAATAGAGATGGAAGTGTGTCAGAGGGAGAGAGAGAGAGAGAGAGAGAGAGAGAGAGAGAGAGAGAGAGAGAGAGAGAGAGAGAGAGAGAGAGAGAAAGGGGGAGGAGGAGAGTAGAAAAAATAATGAGGGAGGGAGAGAGAAAGATGGAGAATGAGGAATAGGCGAGGGAGAGAGATACACCGTAGCTGTGGAATAAAGAAAAACTTGAAGGGACAGAAACAGAGAGATCGACGGAAAGAGGGACAGAGAGAGGGAGAGAGAGAGAGATGGAGAGAGAGAGAGAAATAGAGAGGGACAGAAACTGGCGTGAGCATGAACATATAAATAAACTGTAACCTCTGGGGTCCTACCACCATCCATCTGCTGCGGCTGGCCTCCGCAGTACACCTTCAGTAAACACGACATGCTCTTTCCTTTTTTTTACTCATCTATCTGTTTACATCCTCCTCTCCACTCCAACCCCCGGACACAGAAGAGGAGCAGCCTGGGGTCGAGGCTCTCGGTCGTTGTGTGGGCTCTGCCCGCACCTTCCAACCTCACCCCTCTCCCTTCATCCCTCTCTCCCTGATACTCTGACTATTAGAGTGCTAACATCCTGTAGCCAAAGCCCCTGCTGTGTGTAGCGTGGTGAACTGGTGATCCAGGGTAATTAGGGTTGCAACCATTGAGCATTTTCTATTATTATAGCAGTTATTCTATTGATGACATTTTCGATTAATTGAATAATCAAGAAGCGTTATGTTATGACATTTGGTATGTACAGTATCAACACATCGATTAACCACTTAACCCATTAAGACCTGAGGCCGATTCTACAAAATGTCTTCTAAATCCTAACTGTTTTTTGAAAAAAACTTAAGTTTCTATGTCAGTGGTTCTCAAACTTTTTCATGTCAAGGATCCCAAAATGTATATGTATTTGGCCGCGGACCCCCATCTCAAATTATTTTGTTCCAGGGACCCCCAGAAGCAAAGATTTGAGTTAAAAATGTTCCCTTTAAATATATATATATTAAAAGATTTGCACACATTTTCATGTTTTTTCAAAAATAGCAGATCTACAAGCTCGTAGCGCGGCACTCGGTGCCACGCTATGAGCTTGTATATCTGCTATTTTTTAATAGCCAAAGTGTAAAATAATGCTTTTTAGCTCAAAAAAAAAAAATACACAGATGCTTCTCTCTGTCTTAATGGTTTAAGCATTATTTTATACTGTATCGCACAATGGTGTTAGCCTGGTAAACCCTCCCGGTAGCGGAATTAATTCCACAACCGGGAGGGTTTACCAGGCTACAATAGCGTTGTACAAAAATGTATTTGTCTTCTGTTTTTCTTTACAGTACACCATCCATTAAAGGATGTGCAACACTGGTTTCTTTCAAAATTGGCCTGAAAAAACATCTATTCCTGATAGATGTTTTTTCCCCACAAGGGGAGGTAAATGTAATTTTCCAATCTCTTTTGCACATATATTGTTTGTATTTGTGCTATGTTGATTAATTGAATACATAGGACCACAAATGGAAACGAGTCCCCAGAAACGAGAATGCTGTTTACATTTCTGACTAATAAAGTATTCAATTAATAAAGAAAAGAAAAAACACTTTATTTTTGACATTTTTATATAAGCTGCTTATTTTTTATTAAATTCGTAAACGAAAATGTTTTATCAGTTAAATCGATAAGTTTGATTAACTAAGTGTGGAATAAACAGAGGGGAGCTTGGCATTTAGTAGTATCAAAGGAGAGCGTGTGTTGATAAAGCACTTTCACCCTGGTATCCCTATTTTGGGCAGGTCATTAGAGGTCAAAGGAATTGCAAAAATATTTAAAAATAGGTGAGCTACATGCTCCACAAGATAAGTGCTCAGCAGCTGTTTGATTATATATTTATATATTCATCTAAACTTTATTGCTGCTGCTTCTTCTTTGCTGGCAGTCTGTCTCAGGACAACACTTTAGTTGATGCCTCAACTCTCTCTCTCGCGCGGTGCGAACACACACACACACACACACACACACACCAACACACACACACACACACACACACACACACACACACACACACACACACACACACACACACACACACACACACACACACACACACACACACACACACACACACACACACACACACACACACACACACACACACACACACACACACACGAGAATGTATGTACACATATGGCACTGTCATGAAAAGAGGAAACTCTTGTTCCCCATTGAGAGATCCCTGCCACTGCATTGCATTAAGCATTGCTTAAAAAGCAGGGGGGCTGATATGAAAGCCTGGAGTGGTGTTGGCGTGTTAGGGCTCTCTGCATGGGAGCATCGTCTTAACATCAACATGACACGCAGCCTCATGCATTACAGGAGTGTCTGTTTGAAGTCTGAGTGACTGCACAGGTCGTGTTTCCCAAACAAATGGGAACCATTTTTATGGGTCTTGAGCAAATATCCCGTTTTCTTTCTCTTTCGCTTAATTATTTTTTTTTAACCTTTCCTCACATTTCTTTCTCTGTTTTTTCGATTTTCAAAACATAATAAACACCTCCAAAATATTCCAGAAACTAGATTTTCAATCCAGTCATATATTGCGCTGATCAGAGCATGGTCACCGAGTTATGGCCATTTGAAATATTAGACACGGCCGTAACACTGCTGTAGTGCCACATACTGTATGTGTGCAAATTATTATTTTCTTTGGTGTGACTATTGTTATGGCAGATTTTTGAACAGCATTTGTGCCATGTTTGGTGAGGATTGGGGCCATGTTAGGGGCCCCCAGGGGCCCCTAACATGGCCCCTGGTGTGAGTATTGTCATGGCAGACCCTGCAGTGTTTGTGCCAATTTTGGTGTGTTGTGGATTGGATTGCTCACCAGGATTGCTATGCAGCTGCACCACCTCTGCAAACCTGTTTACCATCATTACCAGAGCTCTGTTGAAACACGTGGAAAGCAATCTGGGAACCCATTCGGTTAAAAAACTATTTTGCCTTTGTTTTTGCCTCTGGGGGCACCACCTCCTTTTTTGTGTAGACTCTCCTTTCATAGTTCACCTCCTCACGGGTGCTTCTGTGTTTATTCCTACTTAACGACAACACTATATGCATCGGTTCCATATCGGAAGCTGGGCTGTGGTCTTTTATTAAAAACAAAAAGGAAAATTTAGGAAAAAGGCAGTCAGATCTTAAGAACTGACATAAAAATAGAGACAACTAACTATTCGCAACATAGAGGACACACATACCCCCCCCCCCTTATTTTCTCATTTTAAGTTATCATTATTAATAGCACCAGTATTATCATGCTCAAATGAGCGTATCCATATTTTTGTTTTGTTTAGTTTTTACATTTCCTCCTATTGCTATTTTTCTACTTCCACCTCTTCCTACTTCTTATAAGTTCTCTTCAGGATGCCTGGCCATGTCTCCTTGCTGTGCTGCAGCTAATGTATATATTGTTAATCTGAATCTATAAAGTATACTTTTTAAAGCTATCAAATACATGTAGTGGAGTAAAAGCTATTTGCACCCAAAATGTTATGGAGTATGTTAAAGTACAAGTACCTCAAAATTGTACAGTACTTGAGTAAATGTACTTTCCACCACTGTGTATTACTGTATTACAGTAACATAGCTAGATGAATGTAGGCCTCCATCAAAGGAAACATTTTCAGCAGTATACAAGATGTTGACTAATAGCAGTGACAGACATGAGATACCACCTGTGTTGGAGCAAATTAAATGACATTACTATCCATATCAACAGCATTATCATTATCACCACTGCCTTTTTCTCTATAATTAGTTTTCTATTAGCAATTAGCAAACATTGCATTAGGTCTTCAGGGAAATAAACAGTCTATTAATCCTCCTTAGTTTATTCTGAGATAGAAGTGTTATAAAAACAAGGAAAGTCTGCTCAGTTTGAATTTCCTCATCAGAGGAAAGCGTAGAAAATGGAGATGGAAGACCTTCAAGTGAAAGCAGTGGTAAAGGGTAGGCTATGTGGTTGAGGAAGGGGAAGTCTTAAAGGGTTAGTTCAGATTTTTTTAGTATTTTTTGTAGGAAATACTTACCATTAATGTAGTGGTTGCAAAGGTATTAATTGATTGCCCGAGTCCCGTGGTCAGAGTTATGGTCCAGTTCTGATGAATATGAAGTAGTTCCGGTAGATTAGTAGATTTGGTGGGGGCCGCTCATTAAAAATAAATTAATTAAAAAAACTAGCGTCATTTGTATTGTTGACCTATTTCTACCATATCGTGCAGGTTTCGTTCAATTTCGACCCCTCTGTCACATGGTACTATTTTTTGTGTCATATATTTTGTGCGTGAGTAGGCTGCCGCGGGGTAGTGATTCTGGACACAAACATTAGTACCATGTGACAGAGGGGTCGAAATTTTACGAAACCTGCACTATATGGTAGAAATAGGTCAACAATACAAATGATGCTAGTTTTTTTAATTAATTAATTTTTAATGAGCGGCCCCCACCAAATCTACTAATCTACCGGAACTACTTCATATTCATCAGAACCGGACCATAACTCTGACCACGGGACTCGGGCAATCAATTAATACCTTTGCAACCACAATACATTAATGGCAAGTATTTCCTACAGAAAATACTAAAAAAATCTGAACTAACCCTTTAAGCCCGCAGTGATTCTCAACCTTTTTTTTTTATTCAAGGACCCCCAGTTTGATATGCATTAGGCCACGGACCTCCATTTGATAAGATTATTATTATTATTATTATTATTATTATTATTATTATTATTATTATTACCCTTATTATTATTATTATTATTATTATTACCATTATTAATATTATTATTACATTTATTATTATTATTATTATTATTATCTAAACTGTAATGTACTGTAAGGGGGCAGGCTCAAAGCAGCATTGTCTCCCTTAGGTTATTATTGTGACTCATGTTCTTAAAATAAGACAGTGTTGAAAAGTCTGTCACATGTGGTAGAACAGTACAACAGCATGGCTAAAAAAGATCCAACTGATGTTAAGGTTGTTGCTGCAGTGTTTACATACTGTATTCCTCCATCAGTCACTTACAGTATGTGTGTTGGTTAAACCATGTGAAATCAAACATGAGGAATTACTCTGCAGCACAAGTGCCTTAGAAATGTCCTCCCAGACCTGCTCTATTATAGATAAAGTAAACATTCCTCATCAAAACACAATTAGACCTCTTCCTGCAGGGGGAAAAGCTTGTACTGTACTGTATAATAAGTTGCAGTAAAAAGGACTAGTGGCTAGGCTTAAAGCTGTAAATAAAGAAAGTTAAAACAACAATGACTTAATTACCCACTTTGCAACTTTGGCTCCAGCGTTTAAAGGACACCTCCAAAGACAAACGGTGGTCATTATACAGCATGACGGGGCAGAACAAGACACTGTGAAAAAGTAAACTCCAAAGTTTGAACCAGCATACTCTTATAACTACTTTAGTTTATTCAAGAACAACGTCCCTTAAAGCTGCAGTAGACAAAAGACGATGGCCTGTGTCCAACCTAAGACTCGACCCTGACCCAAACACTAAGTGGGTCAGTGGGTCTTTGTCTGAATATCTTAAGACGTGTTTTCTCGTTGTGCTGGTTCCATGTCGTGTCATATGTTGGCATATCTGTCATCCATCAACGCTTGACTCTCATCATCAACGTGCAATTCTCCCTGCAGATAAGCCACGGTGCCACGGAACATCAACACGAAATATAATATTCACATGCTGGAAACAAGTACCCAGGACTGACTGTACCTTGCACTGTTTACATTTCTGACTAAATAAAGTATTCAGTCAATCAATCAAATCAATAAATGTATTTGTAATTTAATCATGACTTTCACTCCACTACATTTCAAAGACAAAAAGGAATAACCACGTAAGCCCTATTTCAAATAAGTGAAAATAGCAGATCTACAAGCTCCTTTGTGAGCTTGTAGATCTGTTATTTTCACTATATTTCACTACATAATAACTAATACAGCAATGCATTGATATAAAAAAGATATACTTTGGAATACTTAAGTATTATTTTAAAGCATGTACTTTTGAGTATCCAGTTCTTTAACTCAAGAAAAAAATGGACAGAACAACACTTGTAGCAGAATAATATTTGACCAGGGAGTATCTATACTTTCTATCTATACTATGACTCAAGTACTGAGGTTGAGAACTTTATCCACCACTGGCTATACGTGAGTTATAGTCAACTCGCAAGCTACATGACGCGTAGCTTGTGAGTTAATTCAGGCAGATACACTCGAGTGGGTCACGGGTACGCACACCACTCTGTGGGTTATGTAACTGTGACGTGACAAGCAGCTGACCAATTTGCCAGCTTATTTTAGCTCACCTCATTCCACTGTTGCTCTTCTCACTGTCACACACTGCAGGTATGTGCTTCCTTGCACCCACTGCCACCCCGGTAGATCACTACCAGTGGGCAGTGGTGGAAGTTTTTTTTTTTTACTCAAGTATAAAGTAGCAATACCGCAATACACAAAATACTCTGTTACGAGTAAAAAGGCCTGTATTCAAAACGTTAATTGAGTAAAAGTACAAAAGTATTGCCATCAAAATTAGTACCAAAAAGTAAAATTATCAACATAAAAAAGAAAATATTAAATAAATTAATTAAATAACTGAAAATAGAAAATCTGCAAAGTCACTAACTAAAGCTGATAAATAATTGTAGTGGAGTAGAAGTATAAAGTATTGAAAAGTGGAAATACTAATACTAATAGCAGAAGTACCTCAAAATGTTGTACTTAGTTGCATTCCACCACTGCCAGTATAGGCTCTGTTTCCCCTGTGGGTTGTTTTCCCCTGGGGCTTTTAACCACATGAACCCATAGCATTCCTATTCTAGGCATGTCAGAAAAGGCTCACATTTGGCAAAAGAATTATCGAACATTTGCTGAAAATAGCAGATCTACAAGCTCACATACTTACGAGCTCACAATGTGTTGTGACACGTTGTAAGCTTGTAAGAGATTTGGTGTTGAGGGAAAAAGGGGATGGGGCCAATTATAGACCCCTGGGGGACCCCAGTCAACAAAGTATAATAGGGTTTACAGTAAGAGGTTACTGTAAATGGTGGTCTTCTAATTGTGTGGAGCAGGGTTTAATATGTACTGTAACACAGTCGGAATGCAAAGATCAGATATTCACAAATCACAAATGAACGCACACAAAAGTAGTGAAAATAGCAGATCTACAAGCTCACGACGGCAAACACACTAAGCAAGTGACAATCTTAATTTTTTTTACCTTTATTTAACAGGGTAAAGCAAGATTGAGAACAAATTCTAATTTACAACTGCGTCCTGGCAAAAGGATAGGCCTCTTGATGGAGAAGGGAAAAGGGGATACAAGAAATCAACAATCACGTTGGAAAAATAAAAACAACACAATATAAAAAAAAACACAATAATTTACAGAACACAGTTAAAGTGCACACAATAAACTGAACACATTACTGCAGAGCGAATAGACAACAATAAGGGCTGACAGGGCTAACTGAGAGACAGCAGCATGTGTCTTTAAGAATGTCCATAATAGATACTTTAAAAGCCAAATAAAGAAATGAAAGTGTCCAGTTTTAAAGTCTCTTCGTCTCTTACTCTGCCAACCAACACTGTGTTGAATTATTGTTTGGACATTTATAAATGCATGGCAAGCAGCTCTGTTGTGTTTGAGACACACAATAAATAAGTGTTAAACTAAACTGAACTGGTTGTCTGTCCCTCCTCACTCTGCCTCCCACACATACTGTATATTAAATTAAATGTATGCATGAGTTATCTACTCGAGTCATTAGATCTTTTCTGTAAACCCTTTCTTATTCACTACAATTCTGAACAGTGCACAGGGGTATTGATCCTCCAAAGTACTGCTGGCAAACTGAAAGATTTAGCTTCACTTTAAAAGAGTGAGTCCATCATTACCTCAATTCATGCCAGACTCCCAGCAATATTTCAAGCCGAGCTTGACTATAGACACAAATTACCAACAGAAATATCAGCTAAGTCGCTTGGGTGGTGCAGTGGTAAAGTCCCTGCCCAACCACCATGGAGGTTTTGGGTTCGAATCCACCGTGGTGCATCCAGCTTTGTCGGGCGTCTATACCAGGGTTTCTCAAAGTGGGTGCCGTGGCACCCTAGGGTGCCGTGACACCAGTCCAGGGGTGCCTCAGAATGTTTTGATAATATTTGGAATTGATCCATATCACTTTTGGACCTACACCAAATCTCTTTGTCAAAAATAGCCGTTCTACAAGCTCACAACGCATCGCGTTGCGATGCGTTGTGAGCTTGTAGAACTGCTATTTTTGACGAATGTTCCACCCAGAGTGGTTAAACGTCAAGTATAGAATTATTTTCAACCTGCCCTAATGGAAATTGATATTCTCTCAAGTTTTCCTCATGACAAACTGTATCTTAGGCGGAAATATTTACATTTTTAAGTACCGTAATATGACATAAATGGAGGGTCCTATAATTAAGTAAGTAACAATGTAATTCAGGGGTACCGTGGACGAAAAAGTTATTTACAGGGGTGACCTGAACCAAAAAGGTTTGAGAACCACTGGTCTATACGAACACAATTGGCCCGTGTTCGGGGGAGGGAAGCCGGGCGGGTAGGGTGTTATTTGTCATTGCACATACTCCCCTGTGTGCTGTGTAGGAGTAGGACAAAGGCCCTATGTCCTCCCGGTGGGGGCTCCTCACTGGCAGGTGAGTCAGTAGGATACAACAGCAGTGACCACACATATATTTGTGTGGGGAGGAATTAATTGGCATAACAACTACATTGGGGAGAAAAAAGGAGTAAGACATTTTTGGCTACTCTAAATTAAAAAATAAATACAAAATCAGCGGACCCTCTCCTAAGGATTTTATACTTCTGACATTTGTGGCTTGTAGAACACAACTGCAGCTGAAGGTCACCTGCCCCTGTGGCTGGCCTGCTTGAGGCGCCTGCACCCCACAGTGGAGCCACCAGCAGGAGAGTTAACTTTTATAAATCCTCTCCTGTCCTGTCTGCTCCACTCTATTCTGCTTCTCTGTCAAATCTGATTACAGCATACAACAGGGATAACCTTTTAAAAAATTAATCCCTCACCACACAAACAAAACACATTTCTGTTTCAAACTTGTGGGCTGCATGGACATAACATTACGGTGCGTGGGGTCAGTCTGGGCTATGCATGCATGCGTGGAGAGATGATATTGCACTTAACATAGTTTTGTTCCCTGCAGTGACATGTCCTCTGCCAGGATCCCTGCCTGTTTTATTCTCTGTGATTACATTTTACCATGGCCCCCCCATCTCTCCTCACTTGACCTCTCAGATAAAACGCTCCATAAGTCCAGTCCATTAACGTCATTCACTAACACCCATATCATATGACAGTCCCAGAGATAAGTTGTTGACAAGCCATTGTGCTCTGGATGTGTCTAGTTGTTCAGCACTAGTTGTGTTCACTGACATACTATAACTTCACATATTTTGTTTTCATGAGTGAGTGAGTGAGTCAGTAAATAAATAAATGAATGAATGAAGCACACAATACATTTCTAAGTTAAAATACCAGCAGCGTTTCCGGCATTAATTTTTATTCAAATTTTAGTTATGAACACACCCTATCAGAAGCAGCATCTGAGAAGGGCTGAGTCTTTCTTATGTGTTGTAGAAAAAGCCAGCTGGCAGCTGAAACAGAATGAGAACTTCAAACCTCTCCTCTGTTGCTGGGTACAAAGAGCGGCCTCTAGGGCACCCTTTATGATGCTGGAATAATATACGTTTCACTCAAGTTTAGATGCTGAAACATTTAAATTAAGCTGAAGAGCAGACTTTTAAGAGATCGGATGGCTGCATGGTAATGTATGGGCTGTTCTGGGGAAAAGGCTGGACACAACTTAGAGAAACACTTTTATATTAATCACTTTCAACCTCACATCCCTATCTTGGACATAAGCGAAGACCCCCCCCCCCCCCCCCCCATGTGAGTTTATAGAGCAGCTATTTTCGCTATTCAACAAAGTATACAGGCCTTAAATGGTCAAACAGACAGTGAAGATAAACTTTCAGCTCTTCCCTGTGTGTACTGTAGACATGTAAATTGTGAACTCTGAATAAATGGAAATAGGGTTGCTGATATTTAAATATCTCATCTCATTGTACACTATCATATACTGTTCATTATTGTATTGTTAAATATCAATATTTTGTACGCTTTCCTTGCCTGTAGAATTTACTTTGAGGACACAGCAAACTTTCTTCAGTGAGGATATTTTCCCAGCTAATTAAATAAGCTGCGAAGACATTATCAGCGTGGTTGAAACCTCATGTTGTGTGATGTTTTCAGCATGGAGACTGCAAAAACATTAGAACAGTCAACAACCCGCAACAATCCCGCTAGCAGACACATAGGTCAAATGCCTGTTTGCATATGACCTGGTGCTACTGTCCCCAACCAAAGAGGGATTACGGCAGCATCTCCTGCACAAATTCTCACAGACGTGGGCCCTGACAGTAAATCTAACCAAGACAACAATTATGATATTCCAAAAAAGACATAGCCACCAGAACCAACAATTCTTTCTAAGTATTATGACGGCACTAGAACATACAAAATACTATACCTACCTCGGCCTAAACATCAGCAGCACAGGAAACTTCAAAAAGTTAAGAAGTTAAAAAGAGAGCATTTAATTGTTATAACCACCTAAAAGCTACCAGACAGAAACCCCACTGGACTATAAGAAAACAAAAAATAAAGATAATTGACTTACTGGAAAGAGACAACCCAAAACCAAAGCAAAATGGAATGCTATTTAGCCCTAAATAGAGAAATTATTGGCAGAATACCTGAGCACTCCAAAACTAAGGAAAGCCTTGACTAGGTACAGACTCAGTGAACACAGCCTCGCAATATAAGGCCACCACAGACAGACCCCCCCCCAAGGGAAGACAGACTACCCACTGCTAAATGAGGCGGAAACAGAGCTACACTTTCTAACCACCTGCCCTGCTGCCCACTATACCAAGACATCAGAGACACATACTTTCCACAGATTACATACACCCTAAGTGAGTTTGAAAACATGACCAATAGGGGGTAAAAAAAAATAACTCCCACTGGGAGATACTGTATACAACAATGTACGAACACAGCAGCAAGATTTAACTGAGACCATAAGAGATAGTAATGGAATATAACCACGACTTCTAATCATTATGTGGTTCCTGCACTATATAGTGCAGTATATGTACCGAGTGGACCTCTGACATAGACCTTCTGCACATATAAACATATAAACTGAGCTACTACCTTTATACACGTTTGAAATCTGAGGCTATTTTAAGTAGTTTTGGGGGAAATGCTGCTGATTGTCTGAAAAGTGACTGCAGAATCCTGAAAGATTGCTTTCTGGATTTTTAGATCTGTTTAAAAAAAGCTTGGATGTGTAACTTTATAACAGCAAATGAACATGAGTGGTAAGCCAGTTTTTTCAAGTTGTGACATCGCTCTGTTTACACAATGCTATGCCCCCACCAACTGTACATACTTTGCCCATTTTTGCGAACGCAGCGGAAGGAGGCGCGCCTCCGCGCGCCTCCGCGCAACTGTAGCTTACTATGAAACCGTGCTCGGGGTGTGTGTGTCTCTGCCTGTCTGTGTGTGTGTCTCTCTGTGTGCATGCACTGCCTGTGTGCAGCCGCCAGAGTGCGCCAGAGTGCAGGAATGTAGACAATGCTCTGATTAAAATGCACAACAGCCTGCAAAACACACACACACACACACACACACACACACACACACACACACACACACACACACACACACACACACACACACGATGTCAATGTTCTCTCCCCATCACGGTGAAATAACACGGATTACAAGTCCGTAAATACACAATATTTTCGAGCTGCGTTCGCTTCCAGCGTTCGCGCGTCTTACTTGTATTCTTAAATTGTGTTATTGTGCTTGACACGTAACACTTGCTTTGGCAATGTAAACGTATATTTTCTCATGCCAATAAAGCTCCTTTGAATTGAGTTATTTTTAAGGTTTCGAGGCCTATCAGGCTCGAAGCCTTATTAAGGTTTCGAGGCCTATCAGGCTCGAAGCCTTATTGAGATTGTAGGCTTTCTTCCGCAGTTTTTTCAGTTCTGGCCCAACCGCACGGTCGCTTTTTACGAAACTCGGCAATATGGTAGAGGGCTATGCCAAACGGCGAAGACCCGAAACTCACAACCATTGGCCAAATGGTGGCGCTGTAGCACTCAATTGAAATATGCCAACTTTGAACAGGTACAACTCATGCCCTGTTTGACCTACAGCCATGAAACTTCAATACACACATGCGTCTCCTCATGCCTAACAACTTTCACATCTTGACCTTTAGATCTCCCACCATTTTGAATTATATGAAAAGCAGTTAAAATCTATCTCCTCCTGGGATTTTTGAGCAATCTACACGAAACCTTTTACACGTGAACTTTGGACCTATGCCGACAAACGTGAGCAAGCGGATTTTCCATAAGTGAAAACGTTAAGCTTTTATAATCCAATGAATATTGCAGTTTTGTGAAAATTATTCATCTGCCCCTAACCACAAACCACAGGGTCGCCGGTTCGAGTCCCGCCTCATACAGACTTCATCTTAATTGTATTGCACACAACATGACTGTATCAATGAATAAATGTGCAATTGTGAAATGTAACATGAAACACTTATTTGAGAGTAGTTATTTTCAATGTATGACGTACTTCATTCCCCCTTTTGTTTTGTTTTGTTGGATTCTCCTGTTTCACTGACCAAGGATGTGGATTGAATAGCTCGATCAGTAGAGTGTGAGCTTCATGTGCCGAAGGTCCCCGGTTCAAACCCCACTCATTGCAGTTTACATTTAAATTGCCTTGTACAAAACATGACCCTGTTAATTCAGACATGTGCAATTTTTAAACAATAACATGAAATGCTTTATTGAGAGTAGTTGTTTTTTATGTATGACATACTTTCTTGTGAAAATAGCCGATCTACAATCTCATAACTTTTCAGATAGCAACGCGTTGTGAGCTTGTAGATCGACTATTTTCACTAGTTTCCATTCCGAGGAGACAAAAAAAAACTTTATTGGTAAATGTTTTGTGAACCAGTGATCTAGAGTAGTTAGCGAAACAGAGGCTTGGTTCATAACGGACGGAAAAACCTATAGATATCAACAGACACCATCAGGGAGGCCATATCTCTAGCTCAATGAGAAGAGAGGCAACCTGTGAATCCATAGGTCGCTGGTTCGATCCCTGTCCCCAACAATGTGTTGAAGTGATCATCATTTGGAATTCTTAGATTTACAAATAGTGTTTCTTGAGGTTAGGTTAGTGAGGGTGGGTATAGAAAAGAGTCATCTAGTCAGCAACCTTCCCCCATTCCCATGGATTGGATCCACCCCTCTCACCTGCTCTCACTCATCACCAATCACACCTGTCTTCACTCGCAACTCATTAGTGGCCTGGTGGCTTTTTCTTTTAAATAATGTTTAGTTTTTCAAATATTTAACTTTAAGCGCCCAATGCTACGCTATTGGCCATGGCCATTTAAAGGGTAGCAACATTAACAAACAAATGAGTCTATACCTGTAACAATGCTCTATACACCAGGGAACCAGATTACTCATATGTAGTGTTGCCTTTGCCAGGATTCGATCCCATGACCTTGCGGTTCAGAGTCAAGAGCTCTTCCAACTGAGCTACCCAGACACAAGACACAATATACATTGGCATTTGATGAACGTGCAACTTTTACACTACAGATTTTTTTTACATCACTCTCCGATTTAATAAAAAAATCTAAGCTGTGTGATATATACATTTTGAGTTAATACCATTAATATCAACCCATGTCCCTCTGCACTCTAGCAATTAGTTTAGCTGGTGATACCTAGCCTGTCAGTCATTGGCTCCTCAATGGTTCTGAAAAGTGTACATGTACATTTACTCAAGTACCTATACAAGTGCTTACAAAGCACAGTACAATTTTGAGGTACTTTTACTTTACTTTCCATTTGTGTTACTTCTACTCTACTACAATTACAGCATATGACAGCTTTAGTTACTTGTTACTTTGCAGATGTAATTATTAATACAACACCTACAGTAACCACATACAGCCGATCTACAATGTGACGCGTTATGAGTTTGTATGTATATGATAAGCAACCCATGCTGTGTGATAACGTACCACACATGAAATCCAATTCTGTCTATCCAATGGCTCAGTCAGTACTGTGGCCATAGCTGAGTGGTTAGTGAGCCCGCCTAAGGAGCTAGAGGCCCTGGTTGCCCCAGGTACGATTCCATGCATGTTCACTTCTTCTCTCCCTCTCTCTCTGCCTGCCTCTTCTTGCCTCTGCCTTATCCCTCGAAACCGCTTATTGCTGCTTGCAGCTATATTTATTACTATTTTTATAAAAATGGAAATGGAAATATGAAGGGAACAAAACTAAATTGATTTGTGTTTTTCATATTTGAACTACAAGTGGATTGTGTTCTGGAGCTTTTTGTGTGTAGACCATGCTTTGCCTCCACTCTTTATGGTAGAGTATGGTAATACAATCTACTGTAACTAGCTCATCTACAGTGGTTGGAGATGGTCTCCCGAATACAAAAAACGCGCTCGCCCCTGGTCTAATCCGGCGCCCTCCGAACGGTCGCCACCAGGTATTCCTAAACGTAACCTCAGTAAAACTATGCCTAAACCTAACCTTATTCCTAAACGTAATCTCAGTAAAACTATAACTAAACCTAGCCTTATTCCTAAACTTAACCTCAGTGAAACTATGCCTAACCCTAAACCTATTCCTAACCTTAACCTCAGTTAAACTAATACAAGAACCGCTGGGGGCGAGCGGTCCGCGAAAAAAAACAGGAGCGAATGTGTTTTGGGGCAACATTTAGACCCTGGTGTCAGGTAGGACATCTATTGGTTGACAATACCAATAAAGTTACACTAGATGCACCAGAATATTGGAGTTTGGAGATCATTGCAATTTACCTCTCTCTGCTGGGAGAGAGACAATTACTGATTGTAACTTTAAACATTGGTGAAGAAGTTTTGAAGCTCCATCCAACAAGAGAAGATGGTGGCCTCCTAATGGAGACGTATTGAGCAATAATATTGTGTTCGGTGGTGTTAATTAACTACCCACAGTTAAGTCTTTGTTAAACTGGTATGTCATCCATCCAACAAGGACATTAAAACCACACTCAATTTGCAACCGCAGCATTCTGGGCTTGTTTTCTCTCTGTACTTTTCGTACTTTTGGCTCTGTTGGTATTTACAACTTTGTGGGTTAATCTGTGACATTTCAGCAGAGCGTGTATATATGCTGCACTTTGATGCTTCGCATCTCGCGGGAGCGCTACGATAATGCATCATGCTTATAGAGCCTAGACAATGAGAAAGTAGAAACATTAGGAGAAAAGATGCAGACAGGATGGACACAGAACTGGCAGTGAATGGAAAAGAGACAGACAGACAGACAGACAGACAGACAGACAGACAGACAGACAGACAGACAGACAGACAGACAGACAGACAGATTCAGATTTCCGGACTTTTATATTTTACTTAACTTTAGACAGCAGCTAGGGAAAAGGTACCAGCTCAATGGCCTTGTGGTACTCAGTCTGAGACTGGGAGATGAGGGTTCATTATTACTTTTACTCAGGTAAATTCTGATTTCCGGACTTTTATATTTTACATATTTCTACATTGCAGTATTGATAATTGTACTTGAGTAAAAAAATATAGTACGTTTTCCACCACTGGAGAGAACAATGGGAGGGGGTCATGGAAGAAAGACAAGAAACGCAGGCCAACAGGTGAGAGACAGAGGGAGAAGATGCCGGTGGCTTTGTCTCGGGATACACAGACGGCTGTGGCTGTGGCACGGCTAATTAGCTAATAAAGCAGGACAGCTTTGATTACAGTGAGTAAAGCCACTCAGATTATGAATTATGCAACTCAATTACACCCAAATACAACCCCCCAAGCCCCCATATCACACACTCTCTCTCTCTGCTCCGTTACGAGCACCATCCATTATGTGTTTGGAGAGGAATCGCACGCTCTGCTATGTGGAGTCTCTAGATTTTTTTAAAGTGACTATGATCAATTCAGTTGTCTGAATCTAATAGAGCAGTTTTCAGCTGGCCACGTTAGTACCAGTTCTTAGTCTAAGAGCAATGTGATACATTTTAATTTGAACGCAATATTTTGTTCATTAATATAAGATGCATTTCAAGGTGAAGAATTTAGAGTAGATTTAAGGTCAAGTTTTACCTAAGAATGGCTTTTAAGTACTAGCATCTCACATCATGACATAAATTCATATAAATGAAATGTTTCAGGTAATATTAGTATACCAGGTAATATTTTATATTTTGTGATTATAGGTCAACCTGGTTGTCTAATGTCTCATGAAATTATTAGACATCCAAGTGATCTATGATCACTGCATATCAGGAAGTAACTTTTTTAAATGCACAAGTAATTTGCAATTTGGTAAATCATTGTTCAAAATAGTATCACTGGTACTCAACATCGGGTCTGGGGACCGCCAGGGGTCCAAATGGACCGTTATGGGTCTGTATATCTGTGGCTGTACAAATTAATTTGTACACTCTTTGAGTTAAATTTACACTGAGGATTTTATAGTGTAAATTTGGGTCCCAGAGATAAAGATGGCATCAAATGGGCATCTGTCGCCTAATGCAAATCAAACTGGGGGTCCTCGAAAAGAAAAAAGATTGAGAATGACTGGTCTAGACCAGTGGTTCTCAACCTGTGGGTCGGGATCCCTAGGGGGGTCCCCACATGATTTTGGGGGGGTCCCCAGATGACAGTGAAGTGACAGAAAGAAAGAAAGACAAGAAAAAGACCATTACTGCATCAAAGGTAACCAACAAACTATAATATATATAAAAACTGGTCAAACATTGGCCAAATTGTCAAAAAATATAAGAAAGAGGCAAAATAGCAATATTCACAATATTTATCAGTAGAACCGAGTGGGGGGTCCCCAGTTCAAATATGATCATTTTGGGGTCGTGGCCTGAAAAGGTTGAGAACCACTGGTCTAGACGCCAACTCCAGAGTCAGCGCGGCGAGCTTCGATGTGAGGGCTCATCACTAATGAATGTTCTGCATTCACTCCATCAAGGGCCCTTCAGTGGAGATCCAAAGAGCAGAAGGAGCAGCAGCCTACTTTTCAAGCTGTGTGCAGACAAGCTAAATCCAGACGTCTCATGAGATGCGGTCAAAATCTTTGATTAAGCGAGCAAAATGCAATCGCTTCAGGCTAAGATGAATTGAGGAGAGGGGGAGAGCTGTGCTTTACCTGTAAAATAATGTGCTCTTTCTCATTGTGTGTGTGTGTGTGTGTGTGTGTGTGTGTGTGTGTGTGTGTGTGTGTGTGTGTGTGTGTGTGTGTGTGTGTGTGTGTGTGTGTGTGTGTGTGTGTGTGTGTGTGTGTGCGTGTGTGCGTGTGTGTGTGTGAGTGTGTGTTGTAAAAACATGGAAATATTTTAGGTTTGTAATGCGAGTAGAATCTTGGGAGCTGAATTCACTCGTGTTGTTGATTATTTTCATCATAAAACTAAGGCTGGATTTCAAATCTGCATCTTCAAAACCCCCTAAGAGATGTGTTAGTTTGACTCGACATGTCCTTTAATTTGAGGGATAGCGCTTGTATTCTTTCGACAGGCCGACAGCTGGGAATGGCCATTACGGCCAGGAGAGGGGGTATTCAGCTTGTCTTTCTGTGAATTTTGGAGCAGTATGGTCCAAAACTCTCCAACATGCAATTTTTTCGCCGGTCTCTGCAGTAAACAGAAGCGCCATCTTGAGTGGTTGTTAAAAGTTTTCAGATGATTCTGCAAGTACCGTTGAAATTTTTATTAGGCACTAGGCATCAGGCAATTTGATTATTTATGGTGGGCTGTGGACTGATTTTACTGTATAGAGGCAATTTGAAACGCGGGACTGGAGATCAGAGTAGATATGGCCGTTCAGAAGTATAACCAGATAAGAATGCCTAGTTTTTGCTGTGGCTTATGGCATTAGCCTGGTTGCAGACAAATCTGCAATTGCAAAAAGTGGTATTATTCTGGCCATGCCAGGCTATTATGGCAGCACGGTTCAGTCAGCATTTGTGAACATGAATAATACAATACTTTACCAAGTTTGAAACCAGGAAAGTAGCAGCACGTCAACAAGGCGTACCACCCCATCCACACTAACAAACAAGGAAACTTGTGGGGCTGATTGGGCACGGTAATGCATACTGTAAACAATGTAAGGGGAGTAGCCAACGCATGCCGAGGGGTCAAACACATCAATTACCCATGTTGGCAGAGCCAATTTTCTGGTGTTGTTCATTTGACTCACGTTGGAGTGGTTGGCTCACGGAAAGAAAACTACAAGCGAAAAGTATGCTGACTGGGGTCAACCACTTACAAGAATTTTGAATATTTTTTAAATAACTAAAAAAAATATTTCCCTGGCACAAAATATTTTCAGATGTGGGTCCGCAGCCAAATGCATATTAATTTGGAGGTCCTTGACATGACACATTTGAGAACAACCGGATCTAGCTGATCTGCCTAAGTATCGGAGGAACTCCCACAAAGCCACGGAGGTGGCGTGTGGCAAACAAACTGCTGCACCATATTCTCCCAGTCTTCAAATGTCACAGTTCATCCTCAGTGAAGCTGTATGTCAGTCTCCAAGAAAAATAGGTGATGGAAATTGGGTTGTGTTGTAAAAGGTAGGGAAAAGGTACCAGCTCAATGGCCTTGTGGTACTCACTCTGAGACTGGGAGATGAGGGTTCATTCCCCGGCCGAGTCATACCAAAGACTATAAAATGGTAGCCAGTGCCTCCCTATTTGGCACTCAGCATCAATTAAGGGTTGGATTGAGGATAAGTCCCTGTGACATACTAGCGTCCTGTCCAGGGGGGTGTACTACATTAAGCTGCCTCACACTAAGGAAACAGCAGTGGTGGGAAAAGTATTTTTACTTGAGTAAAAGTATCAATACTGCAGTAGAAATACTCTGTTACAAGTATAAGTCAGCAATAAAAAATTTACTTGAGTAAAGCACAAAAGTATTGGTGTCAAAATGTACTTAAAGTACCAAAAGTAGAAGTACTCATTATGCAGAATGTCCAATTTCACAAGTTTTCAAATATAAAACTCTTTTGAAAATGAAATGTACTTAAAGTACCAAAAGTAGAAGTACTCATTATGCAGAATGTCAAATTTCACAAGTTTTCAAATATAAAACTCTTTTGAAAATGTATGTTTTGTAATAATAATCTAAATATACAAAGTAACTAGTAACTAAAGTTTCCAAATAATTGTAGTGGAGTAAAAAGTACAATATTTGACTCTGAGAGTGGAGTAAAAGTATAAAAATTGTACCTCAAAATTGTACTTTAAGTACAGTACTTGAGTAAATGTACTTTGCTACTTTCCACCACTGGGAAACAGGAGATAGCCTCCTGACCGTCGGTAGCCTCGTTCCCAGCCTTACTCATCTGCGAAGAGAAAAGCCTGGTCACGACCGAAAGCAGAGAGTGTTTCCCTCGGAAACGACCAATCACAACAATGGTTTCATTCACAAAGAATGTAAACAGATTTGTAAAGCGTCAACGTCATTTCCTGGGGCGGTAATTCCGCCAAATTCTGGTACTTCCGTTTAGACACTCACTCAAGCGGCTAGGTCTTGCCCAGCGTGGACCGACGGTATATGGGCCACATGGCTCTTAGAACCATTTGTTTCCAAGGCAACTTTAGAAGGAAGGTGGTGGTGAGCAGTATATATGCTTTGATCTGTTCAGTTCATTGAGCCATACATTATGACAACACCTGAATATAAACTCCACCCCTCTGCCTTCACCTCTCCTTTCCCAAATTGTGCAACCTGCAATCTTGATTCATATTATTAAGTTGATTCATCACTGTCACCCAGGACAGCCGCAGCGATTTTACATACAAAGCTCTCCTGTCCCATTCTGTTTTACGCTTATCTCATCTCCCTCTTTCTTTCTGTTTGTATCTTTCTGCATTTCTGCCCGCTCTGTATAAATTACGTACCCTTGTCTCTCTCTCTCTCTCCATTTCTTTCATTCCACCCCCCTCCCCTCTCCCCCCTTACTTTCCACCTTTTTCACCGGATCGTTAATGCAGTCCTTGTCTCAGGGATCCAAACTGCGTGAGCATTTATTAGCAGCTGCCACACGTCAGCTGCATCAGTGATAAGTCATTGGAAAGCTATTTGGGTCCTAATTACAGGCAGGGTCCGCCGCTGGAAAGATCCATCACAGAGGCACGTATGTAGCGCGCATGCACGTTTTGTGCATGTAAGCGTCGGATGTCCTGCATGTCAATATCACATCAGTGAGGTGTTACTGTAACGCTTGGGAGCGTGTACTGTAGTACCGGACGTTTAAAGTAAAACCCTTATTCATTGACTCTCCATTTGTACACTCTGAAGAGTGTACAAATGGATACAAATGGACCTGCAAGGGTGTGTGTGTGTGTGTGTGTGTGTGTGTGGTGTGTGTGTGTGTGTGTGTGTGTGTGTGTGTGTGTGTGTGTGTGTGTGTGTGTGTGTGTGTGTGTGTGTGTGTGTGTGTGTGTGTGTGTGTGTGTGTGTGTGTGTGTGTGTGTGTGTGTGTGTGTGAGTGTCAAATTAGGCCCTACTGTATATTCCCCAGTTTTGACAAAGAGTCCTATATGTTTCCAGGACCTTACGTTTCAAACAACCTATGCAGACTCATACAGTAAATTAATGTGATTCCGATTTTTGAAAAGTTCATGAAATACCATAACACATTTTCATTACCGTTGCTTATTTATCAAGATGGCATTGAAGACCACTTAGACCTTCCTTAGCCTGGAGTCATGTCCATTTTCCTCAGTTATTCACAGATTAGTTCTATCCTGTCAAAGCTGGTAATGGTGAGTGTAAGAGAAAGATATAAAGATAAAACATAGTCATAATAAAAAGTACTGCAGTGTGAAAACTTGTTCTTGTCAAACATATTGGTTCGGGACCTGCACCCACTTTCTCCACTGTCCTCTCTCCAATAAAGAAGGAGCAAGTCCCCTGAAACAGTGGCTTCCAAACTTTTTTGCTTAAGACCCAAAAGAGAAATTCTCTCCCGGGGACCCAAACCTAAAAAAAAAATATTAAGAATTAATCACTTAATCCCTATCGCGATGTGACGTGTTGTGAGTTTGTAGATCAGTTATTATCACAATTTATTGAAGGGATATTTAACTTTCCACACTTTCCACACATTCCAAAACATGTTTGGGGTAACAAAGGAAAAATAAAACAAGGCACTCTTCTGGTGAAAAAAGTTTAAAAGCCTTTATTGATGTGGCTATTTCATAATGGAATTTGTTAAAATCTGGGATTACCCAAGCGTAGTGGCCCACACAGCCTTCTTCAGGTATGTTTGGGGTAATTTTAACGTCTATACTTGGGCTTTTGTGATCACCCCAGACCGTTTGTAAGTTGCTTGATTCAGTATTTAGATATTTGATTTGATTTTCATTTGAACAGACACGCCCCCTTCCTATACAAACCTATTGTAACTTCAAACTCCATTTTAACCATGTTAGATTCATTGAAAACACCCGTCCTGATATTTTCCTTCTAATGCGTGAGGAGTGTTTTTTCTATAACTTTTTTCATAATTGTTTTATAATTTTTGGGGGAAAGAAAATATATTCTAATAATCGAAAAAGTTAAATAAAAGTAATTGAAAAAACACTGGTGTTTTCATGAATCTATCATGGTTAAAATGGAGTTTGAAGTTACATAGGAAGGGGGCGTGTCTATTAAAATGAATATCAAATATCTAAATACTAAATCAAGCAACTTAAAAGCTGTCTGGGGTGATCACAAAAGCCCAAGTACACGTTAAAATGACTCCAAACATGAAGCATAGCGTTAGTTCATGCAGGACACGATGTAAACATCAGCCTAGCCTGCTATTCCCCATTCACAGCTCTGCTGGTCATTATGTCACACATTCATATACTCCACTCAGAGCTCAAGCCTTAACAAAGAGGTTCCTTTAAATACGGCTTTGCATTCACTAGGTCTCTGCTAGCTTGCTGCCTGCTTCGCTGCTGCTTAGCTGCCTCCTCCACCCCAGCCTCCACCTTTTGATCAGAGTCTGGCATAGGCTCAAAACAAGTATTTAATACTTGTGAAATTATATGTGCTGATTCAAGCTAATATGTCAATGTATTGCTTATTGTTTTATATTGTATCCCTATGGGGGGTTTGCTTAACATTCCTTGATTTTGCTTAGCATGCTGCTTGGACAAAATTCAGGGAACATCTCCAAGAGTGGAGCCTTAACGCCAAGTTTAACTGTATTCCATTTGTTGCAACAAATGGTAAAATCTACTTTGACGTGAGTGTTCCTGACGGAAATGTTTGAAAGTGAAATATCCCTTTAAGTTTTTTATACATTATGGAGCTTTTTTTATGTCTGAAATTCTTTTGAAAAATAAAAAGAATTGTAGGATTTCAAAAAAGAAAATTGAAAAAAAGACAAAAAGGATATTTATTTGTGACCCATAAAAACAGGTTTGCGACCCTAAAATGTGCCCAGACCCATTGTTTTGGGAACACTGCCCTAAAAATACTACCTTGCTAAAATAATGGCCTATGTCAGTGGCCTATTTCAGAAAACAGAAAAAACTGAACCAAAACAAATTACTGTAAATGATATTTCTTAATTATTTCACCCAAAAAGTGTTTTTTTTAAAAAGAGGATTCAATGACATTAGCCAATTTGTTTTGACTTAGACAATCGTACACCTGACTAAGGCCATATTATTAACTCTCTCAGTGCCACGCCCCGAGATATCCCGAGTTTTTCCCGAGTACCCTCAGTGCCAGCACGAGAAATCCCGAGTTTTTACTTTTGACTGTGGTCGCGCTATGCTGTTTATTTTTCATGATCACTTTCGCTTCCTGACTCCTTCAGACTCATTGGGTTCCGGTTTCATGACGCAGATTCCGTTTCTCTTTTTTTTCCCGCGATCATTTTTGGCCAGAATAGGGAAAGTCACGGTTTTTCACACGGTATAAAAAACAAACGGAGAGGTCCACGTCTACTCTCTTTGGTCTGGGTGACGATCAGTCATCGTAGTCCTGTATCACATCGTAATTTAGCCCGATCAACGATTGTCAAAAATGTCAACATCCGGTTATGACCGGATATGACGTCAGCCTGTTTGGGAGGGGGCGAGTGAGCCAGCGAGATCATCAATGTGTCGATTTGTTGCTCTCTACTGGTAGAACTGTATTATGGGTTTAAACACCCAATCAGATCATTTATTTGAATGAAAAATTACAAAATTAAAAAATTAAAAAAACCGCAAATTGCTGGCACTGGGGGAGTACTTTATGAAAATACTCTTGGCACTGAAAGAGTTAATGGAGTAAGTGACTTACTCCAGACTTAGGCCAATTTATTTTGCCTAATCTAAATCACATTTTCTTTTGACTTAGGCAACACTCTTGAGAGTTATACGACTGGGGTGGGGACAGCATGATCCTTTTTCAATAAGGACATAGGATTATATTGGCCATCATTAGGAAGGTGAAGATGTGGAAGAATGTCATGACTCACACATGTACAGTACTGTAACTTTACTACACTGTGAAACCGTGTACCGAGTGTTCATTTCATTCTGAGAGAGTAAAAATTAATTAATTTGCAGTATAGTCTTTTCTTTCCCTCTCTCCATCCCAGCCACATTTGTACCTTTCATTCAGTCCATTACGCAATTTCCCTCCAAGCACACATCACCTGTTTTCAATCGTATCTTCATTTAATTGGTCCCCCTCTCTAATGCTCATTATAAGATGGCATGGCACCATTTCTCTCTACTCTCTCTGTCTCTCAGAGGTGGGCTGTGGCAACACATTCTCACTCCCAACTAGTCAGTGGCTGTGGACAGTTCTGAGATTTGCCTTCCAATTACATCATTGGTGGGTATTCCAAGCCAATGGAAACTACAGTCTGTCATTACTTGAAAGGTTAGCATGCTGAAATAGAAGCAATTTTGTTGCATCAAAAAATTAAAATGAAAAAAATATATATATATTTGTTTGATTACCACCATGTAGACAGAAATGGTACCATCCTAGGACCCACATACTGTAACTGTATGGCGTAAGCCCCATAGCATAAAATTGCCTAAGTTATATTTCTGCCAAACCATACTCTCAACGCTGCTGATTCACCCTACATTATTGCTTATGTCCTCAGCCTATATCTACCTAAGACAAAGATGACTTAGGCATGTGATTTTGGAATGTAACAAGCATTCTGAGGACATAGGCAATAATGCAGGGTGAATCATCAGTGTTGTTAGGAGAGTAGAGTTAGGAAACATATTTTTACTGAATGGAATTCCTAAGTTGTAAAACATCAAATCCTTGGTTATGGAATTTTCTAAACATACTTTATCAAAGTCATCACCTTCCTTGCCAATCTTCAGCAAACAATTGAAAAATATCTTAGCTCATTGACACAACTTTATGGCTGTTTTGTGTGTTTCCTTTTCTTTTCTTTATGTGCTGCTTGTGCTTTTGCAAGCTAGAATGTGTTGTGTTGTGTTGTGTTGTGTTGTGTTGTTTTGTTCTTATCGAGCCTGTATTTTATTGAACTCCTTGTTTAAGGAAAGGATTCCAAATAAACCTATAGGCTTCCTTCCAGTTTGGCATCCAGTTTGGCACCTCTATATTTCAGAGCTTCTCACTCCTTAGGACCAAAATTTGGTCCTGAGGGGTAGGAAGCTCTGGAAAAAAAACGTTATGTGAGGATCTCAGGAACACACATTTAATGTGGGTTTCTGAGATCGTCACATAAAGCTCTTTTATCTGTTCATAAAACACGGCTAAAAACTAAAGGTGACTGGGCTTTTTCAGTCAGAACCCCCAGACTGTGGAACGCCCTATACCTGAGGATATCCAGTGTGCAGCTAAATCAGGGCCACATTTAAATCACTCCTCAAAACACATGCGTTTAAAGCCCTTTTTAATTATTGATGCTGGTGCTTTTATTTTTTAACTGTGGCTTGTGGCCCTGACGTAGCCCCTGGGGGCCACATTAAGGGCCCTTAATGTGACTAATACTATTGTCATGGCAGACTCCTGAACAGTGTATGCCAAGTTAGGTGTCGATTGGAGCAACCTGCCCTCGGGGCCCCTAACGTGGCCCATGGGGGCCACTCATGGTCCTGGTGTGGCTATTCTGATGGCAGTCCCCTAAACAATGTTTGTGTCAAGTTCGGTGCTGATTGGAGCAACGGTGCGCCTCGCAAGACCGGATTTTACGTTTGTCGACCCACCCTCTATAGGGAATTTTAATATAGGATGACAAAGTATAAATCTCTGATGTAAATGTAGCTTCTGTCCATGGTTCTGAAGTAAATCTAGCTTCTGTCCACATTTCTGAAGTAACATGGCAAGTTTGAAGCTGATCAGTCAGGCATTGCTTGAGTTATGCGTGAGACAGACTAACACAAAGAGAATCTGTGCATATATAGATAGATTAACAAACTCTAACATACAGATTGGGCAAAATAACATATTATTTGCTAAAAGAAGTTCCGGATTGCACGGATTGCTGTGATTGCTGGAATTTACAGTGTACACTAGGAACTAGGATTTACTCATCCTCGGGTCTCAGGATTTGTGTCCTACAGCATTAATGTTGTGATTTTCAGGGACAACATTCATTCCACTTTGCTCCCTTCACAGCGCCCTCCTCTGGGAGGGAATGTAATGGATGTCTGCCTTGTGTAAGTAAATCATTTGCACAGGGGATTAACAGTGTGACTGAGTGCTCATATACACTGTCAGGTACATATACCATCGCTGTAGGTGTGCCTGTGTACATGTATGCATGTGTGTGCGCTTGTACATACGCAAGTGCATGATCTGTGGCCTGTTGACAAGTAGTTACCAATGATATTTCTTTTTCTGTGTGTGTGTGTGTGTGTGTGTGGGGGGGGGGGGGGGGGGCTGCATCCCTATTTGAGTGTGTGTTATTTGCTGTTTGATATATTTGTGTGTCCATTCAGACAATATGTACGTGCATACTGCACATACATCTGCCACTGTGCAAAGCCCTGTGTGTGTGTGTGTGTGTGTGTGTGTGTGTGTGTGTGTGTGTGTGTGTGTGTGTGTGTGTGTGTGTGTGTGTGTGTGTGTGTGTGTGCGTGTGCGTGCGTGCGTGCGTGCGTGTGTGCGTGTGTGCGTGTGTGTGTGTGTGTGTGTGTGTGTGTGTGTGTGTGTGTGTGTATGTGTGTGCTGCTCCTGAAGGACCATAAAGCTTCCCTGATGTGCACTGCATCTCGGTGAGCACATCATGGCCTGCAGGCTCAGACATTTATGGGTTGCATGCACACCGCAGCACAGGCTTAGCCCTGTTTTATGGTACATCTGAGAAGTTCACTCAACACAGCAATGGCATGTTAGACTGCTCTGATACAGTACATGTGCATGTACACACACACATACATACACACACACACACACACACACACACACACACACACACACACACACACACACACACACACACACACACACACACACACACACACACACACACACACACACACATACTGTAAGCTCATAGAGAGGAGGAGAGAAAGGGACATTAACCACTTTTTCTTTACTTTGTACGATTAAAACATTTTATTGTCTCCGCCAGGCCGAAAGGCATGGTGAGAGAGTATGTTTTACCCTCTGTCCGTCCGTCCGTCCGTCCGTCCGTGTATGTGTGTGTCCTGTCCGTGTGTTAGCAGCTTATCTCCGGCACCGTTGGCCCGGTCGCTGCGAAACTGTGCACACACACACTCCCTGGATGCCAATTCAGAACCTCTGCCTCAAATTTTTCACATGGGCCTGTTATAGTGCCACCTGGAGGCCGATTTGTGCAAAACCCATTTTTTTATATTACTCCTACAGATCTTATCCAAACGTCATGCAAATCGGTACACAGTATCTCTATAGTCATGTGATCAACACAGATCTGTCCGATTTCTCATATTCCATCCTCATTGGCTAAGGTTGGCTAGGATTGGTCCGTTGTAAACAAAATGCCTCAAATCATGAACGCAGCTTGCGATTGCCGTGAAATTTCACAATAACATTCCCACTAGGCCAAGGAAGAAATGCCACCCTTTTTCACATTGGCCTGTTGTAGCGCCACCAGCAGGTCTAATTTAGCAAAACACATTTTTGGAACAAAATGCCTCAAATCATGAATGCCGTGTCCGATTGCCTTGAACGACCTAAGAATAAATGGCACCCTTTTCACATTGGCCTATTATAGCGCCACCAGGAGGCCAAAATAACGTACCTGACCTGGCGGAGACCTGTGCTCCGAGGAGCACTTTTTCTAGTTTCTTGTTTTCTCTCTTCTTTTTTTTAGGAATCATGTGGTTAACATGAACCACATGAACCCTAGCGTCCCTATTCGGAGGCAAACATTAGGCATGGCATTGCAACACCTTGTGAGATAGATCTGCTATTTTCAGCGAAGATATGTCGTGCAGAGGGAAACAAGTATATAGAGTTTCAAAAAAACGTTTGGTCATTTTATCGTCTACGCAGGCTTTTGTGAGCCCCCCAGACCGTTTTCAAGTTGCTTGATTCAGTATTTAGATATTTGATATTCATTTTATCAGACGCCCCCTTCCTATACAAACCCATTATAACTTCAAACTCCATTTTTAACATGTTAGATTCGTCAAAAACACCCGTCCTTGGTTCTGGTGACTCACGCTGCCCTCCTAATACGCGAGGGGGCCGTGTTTTTTCGATAACTTTTTTCATTTATTTTTTATATTTTTTTTGGAAAATGAAAAAAAAAAAAATACATGAAAAAAAAATTATAAAAAAAATGAAAAAAGTAATCGAAAAAACACGGCCCCCTCACGTATTAGGAGGGCAGGGTGAGTCAGCAGAACCAAGGATGGGTGTTTTTGATGAATCTAACAGGTTAAAAATGGAGTTTGAAGTTATAATGGGTTTGTATAGGAAGGGGGCGTGTCTGATAAAATCATTATCAAATATCTAAATACTAAATCAAGCAACTTAAAAACGGTCTGGGGGGCTCACAAAAGCCTGAGTAGACGATAAAATGACCAAAAGTTTTTTTGAAAGTGAAATTACCCTTTAAGGGGCCTGAGACATAAATTACAGACAGTCGGCCATGGTAAATTTAGCGGAACAATTGCAAACCTTTTGGCAGTGACATAAGTTTCAAGAGATGGTGGAGACAGCAGGCAGAGGAATGGCGTGCGACCAACGGTGGCAGCCTCCACTTCAAAGATTAAGTCAGCATCCCCGGGCAGATCACCTGGGACATCAGGTTGTGACGCAAATGTCTCTGTTTAAATATGCATTGAGAGTGCAATAATGATTATGCAAAAAAATAAGATCCTGAGAACTGCACTGCAGGCACTGTGAGAGGAGCTCACACGGTCCCTGATTAATGGCTTTGTGCCACGTTCATTTCACCCAAGCAAAATGTTTCACAAGGACCTTTTAATATAGACCTCATTAATCCCACCGGGGAAATTCTGTTTCACCTTCACCAGCTGATAGCTGCTCAGTGGGAGCAGTTAGGGGTTAAGTGTCTTGCTCATGGACAACTCCACACTTACCGGGACCGGTATTGGAACCTGGGATGTTCTGTTTCCCAGGCAGCTTATCTATACCCATTCAGCTACGGTCGCCTCTAACTGAAGTTTACAGTAGCTTTTGAACTTGACAGGGAACAGTGGTGGAGAAGTACTCAGATGTTTTACCAAAGTAAAGGTAGCGATACCATAACATAAAGGTGTGTTCATGTTACATGTAAAAGGCTGTATTTAACATTTGACTTGAGTAAAAGTACTATAGTATTAGCATCAAAATGTACTTACAGTTCCAAAGTAAAAGCACTATAGCTCAAAAATATCTCAGAACGTGAGCTTGTAGATCATCCATTTTCGAAGTATAAAATACAGCCTAAGTGGCTAATGTGTGTTTTGTAATAATAATCTAAATCTACAAAGTAACTAACTAACATTAGTAACTAGTGGATTAAAAAATGCCTCTGAGATGTAAACTCTGAGATGTAAACTATTGAAAAATAGAATACTCTATTCTATTTTTCAATACTACAACACTAAATACTAAATTAATTCATTCATTCATTCATTACTATAGTAATGTAATTAAATGTAGTCTAATTAAAGTAATTTAATGTAATTTAATGTCAGTAAATAATGTCATATTTTATTATCTTATGTAAAAACATAATTTGATCTTTTATTGATTGATTCGGTGCGAGGTGGGGGGACTGCATTGCTATTTGATTGTGTATTATTTTCTGTTTGATGTATTTGTGCGTCCATTCAGACAATATCTAACAGTGGCGCTCAAAACATTTTCATGTCAAGGACTCCCAAAAGTATATATATTTGGCTGCGGACCTCCATCACAAAAAAAGTTGTTCCAGGAGTTTAAAAAAAATCACTTTACAAAATATGTATTCAAAGAATAGGACGCATTTACACGATCTTTCAAAAATAGCAGATCTACAAGCTATGTCCCAGAACAACAGTAAGGCTTGGCAGTGACAGGGACTATACAAACATGGAGGGAATTGGGAATGAGTAAGTTGGGGAGAAAATTTGAAAGAAGAAAAGAATAATGGGATCACACAGCACAGCAAGATTACTAATGTAGACTAATTTAGTTTTTCCTGTTATTCACACTCCTGCTGGCTTATAGTTTGTCTTTTGTCAAGTTTTGCTTCATCAAAGGACAGTCACTTTAGAGAAGATATTTATGCAGATGATGTTGCACCTGTGCATGTGCGCCTGTACAGCACTTTCTATAGCTACAGTATGTGTGCATGTGTAAACGGATTGACCTGAAGCATCATTTTCATTTAATGTCTGTCAAAAGTCGGGACAGTGCAGGGTTCACGTATCTCCCTCCGCTATCCCTTGCAAGAACATGCGCAGAACCATTGTCGTCCAAATGAAATTTCCAGCCCTCTGCATTATTGATATGGTTCATTAAGGGTGGATTAATTGTCCATTGGCTCGCTCAACACCAAGAGCTGGAACTGCTGTGGCAGTGCTCTGCTGACTGTGCAGGAATGGACTGGCCTGACACCGAGGAATGTCACACCCACAGCCATGCTCCACCACCACCACCACCACTTTGTGGCTTTGTGAGAACTTGGTGGAACAACTGCCACCGGAGTCCTCAGTCCACGGCCCAATTATCGGCACTGTCCATCCTCAATTTGGCTCTATACGCACCATAGCCCTCAGTATTTCAACTGTGAGCCCACCATGAGCAGTGAGCAATGTCGAGAAGTCAGTCGGACGAACCGCATCCTGACACACTGTTTCCAGGGGGGATGGATTCAGTCAAAGAAAGGAGCGAAGCTGGTGATTTGGAACTGGACCAGAATGATTCATAGTATGGTATGTTGGTGCATAACAGACCTTCTCTTCCCCACACAGTGCCTTGAAGTGACTAGATGTTAACCACTTTCAATCTGGTGTCCCTCTTTTGGGCAAGTCATTATCGGTGTTGTCTCAAGGTTTCAGTGGTGTTTTGGTCGCTACACGGGACACCACAGCGTTCCACTGGACATTTTTGAAGCGCACGCACACGCACAAGGTAAGGCCAAGTACCCAAATGGCTACTTTGCATAACAGGTTTACCGGTGCGAGCGCATGTGACGTTCCCCTGAAAAGAAAATCACCATTACACCACTGAAAACTTTTACTCCAACATCTTCTTAAGGGGTTTATACTGTAGCATAGACCCTCCCCACACACCAAAGGAGATACCAGGATTGCCTCCCTCCCTATTGTGTATTCCCTGCACATACTGAACAGAGGTACTGAACCAGAGACGCAATATGTGAAGCCCTGTCTTCTCAGTCAACGTGAGTCACAGAGATCTCATTTTGAGCAGTAACCTTCATCACAGTAACGGGAAGCCCCTGTGTTCTGTCACAGACCAGTCGTAAATCACACACGACTGCTGTCTCACACTGGAGGCACTAATCTGCTCTGATGGTGCCATGGGGGTGGGGCTGTTGGGCTTTACCAGACTGCAGTGCACACTTAAAGTGAATACGACCCAAGATAATTATCCCATGGGGGACCACAAAAAGACAAACAATCTTAAGTCTAAAAATTGATATAAAATTCTTGTGTTTTTATGTTTGCGCTGTTGCTGTACTCCAAGTGCCTTTATCTCTTTAGGGCAGTAGTGTGCATGCGTGTGTGCGTGCGTGCGTGCGTACTTGCATTACTATACTTGTCAGGGCCCAGTGTCCCCGCAAGTATAGTAGAATTTGAGGTATAGACACGAGACCAATTTTCCTGGTCCTCACAAGAGTGGATGTTTTAATGGTTAAAAAAATACTTTTATAGTCAAGTTTACGATTAGGAAAAGATTCAGATTGGGGTTAGGATTAGATATTTAGAGGCTAGGTATAAAGGTTAGGGTTCGAGCATCGAAGCGTTGTGAGCTTGTAGATCTGCTATTTTTGGCTTCAGGGTTAGGGCTAAAAATGGTGGAAATTGTTTTATGTCCTCACAAGTAGAGTAATACAATCTTGAGTGTTTGTGTGTGTGTGTGTGTGTGTGTGTGTGTGTGTGTGTGTGTGTGTGTGTGTGTGTGTGTGTGTGTGTGTGTGTGTGTGTGTGTGTGTGTGTGTGTGTGTGTGTGCGTGCGTGCGTGCGTGCATGCGTGCGTATGTTTAGGTATGGCAGTTGAGACAGAGTGCTGAGGACGTCCATTCACTCATGAAGCCTCCTCCTCAGTGACAGTGAATAAAACTCAAAGAGAGGAGGATCATCACCGCATCCCAGGGGAACGTGAGCTACAGACAGATGACCAATAATCCATTCATTGAAATGAGGCCAGAGGTTGGAAAAGAGCAAATCAGCGCAGCCGGTTCAGAGGTGGGGCATGTACGTCATACAGCTGTGGATTTGCCATCGCAGCATCTGGTGAAGAGATAGCAGGTGGTCTCATCCCCCCCCCCCCACCCCACCATGCTCTCTATTAACAGTGACTTTTAACAGTCCAGGACACATGACAAGCCTAGCGATCAGTGTGTCAGACAGGCAATTAACCCAAATGTAGGTTAATCGAATAATTGAGAAGCAGTTTTTTTTAAAATATATATTAGTTTTTCTTATATACAAAATAATCCTAATATCTTTTATATAATTGACTAAATCGATTAGCCTGATTAAACCTGTGTTATACATCATTGTACAGTGCAAATACCTGATCTACAAGCTCACAACGCATCACGTTGCATCCTGTTGTAAACGTGCAGATCTGCTATTTTCACAATTAAAAAAGAATAGCGTTCATTAATCGTAATTGAGGGAAAAGTTTGAAAGAATCGTGATATTGATTTGAAGTCATATCGCCCAGCCCTAGTGAGCTACAACATACAGTGAATGCACCAGTGTGTACCATTAACACACATACTGTACATAAAACATGACTGAGCCTCCTGGGGGCGATTAGCACTAACCATGAAACAACAGGGATTTATTTACTCATAAACATTGTACTGTAAGATGCAGGCTTGGTGACCTGTATGCAAAGGTGAAAGCTGTCCTCTGGGACAAGTAGGCCGGACAGAAACTGAGGCCTACAGTAGCCTACTGTACATATTGTAATGATTGCAATGTACAGTACACGTGACTTCAAGGTAAGCCAGAGTAGTGCATAGTTGAGCTGCAGTACCCTCTGGTGGACAAGTGCGTGGACATATGGACCGACAGATTGACAAACCCACTGCCTCATTATGACAGATTCACTCTCAAATTACAGTATAGCCTACACATTCTGTTGATCTCCTTTACAGTAAACTGCCCATGTCTTTATCACTAGCTGTAATGATCAATACATGGTGCAAAGTTAGTCAGCAAAGCGCCCAATTACCCACTCTGTGATGCAGTCGCACGAATATATTTGAAAAAACCCATTCTCCCTTGGGAAAAGTTTGAGAACCAAGCCTTCACAATTCATTATGGGTATTGTTGGATCAGACAGCAAAGCACATTAAGAATCAAATCTAAAAGTTATTGCATCGATTAATGTCACAAATTGACTAAACATACACAAAGTTGGCAGTGGAGTCACCGTCAATGCCATATTCTGTGTACTATTATGTCTCAAGGGGAAGTTGACAGTGACATGGTTGCATTGTTGTCTGTGTGTCAGCACAGCAGCACTATGACATTCTCATTGAAGTCCTCAGTTTCTTTTATTCCTGACGCTTTTAGGACAGATCTGGAAATTATTTTAACCCCTTAAGCCGAAAGATAGAAAATAGCCAATCAGGAGCCAGTAGCCAGTAACTAGTTTTTGAAAATCTTTGAAAATGTATGAATGTTTTGTTTTTTTAATATGCCTGGATGCCAGGTTTAAAGTTGTTACATTTAAATTTAATCTGAGAGAACATAGCACAGACCACCAATCTGTCAGGTGATTGGCTCCAGGTGTGTAGTTATTTCTGGTGAGCACAGTGTGTAGGTCTGAAGGGCAGAGGATGGGGGCGGGGGATTAGCCTGATTTCTCCTTTCGCTTATTCTCTGTGCCTTGTTCATACATCCTGCAGAGCTCTCTAATCCCCTCCATGCTCAACGCCATCTGTACAATATAATCTCAACCACTACCGGCCCGCCCGCCCGCCCGGCCTGACCCGGCCCACGACTGTCCCGTGACTCACTCTCTCCAATAAGCCGTTTCGCGGATACCGCCATCTTTGAAGTACCCGAGTGCATTGTGGGTATGCACAAAGCATTCTGGGGTCTGAAAGGTCCCCCTCCGCGTATCTTTGCTTTGAGAGTCTTGGATTGCACTGCAATGACGCCAGGATGTCAGACACGGAGAATCAATTCAATCATTTAACTGTTTGTCAATTAAGACAGTATTTATTAGACCGTGACATTGTAGTGTCAAAGACATTAAAAAAAGATTTAATTGCCCGTTGCCGTGCAGCATGTCTTTTAAATCTCCAACCTAAGGCTTCACCAAAAGAATATGAAAAAGAAATACAGAACCAGAGGCAGTCCAAATTAATTTTAGATTGCGGTATTATTTGCCTACCTGATCCTGATACCTTGCAAAATGGTTGGGAAGACAGCCCATCAAGCTATCCAGATATGTTACAGAGTGGTATAGAAACCTACTTTGACAAAAGTAAGTATAGTCTCAACAGTGGTGGAAAAAGTACTACATTTTTTTACTTAAGTAAAAGTATCAATACTGTAATGCAGAAATACTCTGTTACAGGTAAAAGTCCAGAATTCTAAATATACTTGAGTAAAAGTACAAAAGTATTGGTATCAAATTTAAAAAATGTACTTAAAGTACAAAAAGTAAAAGTACTCATTGTGAAGAATGTCCCATTTCACCAGTTCAAAATGTTTTTAAAAAATCTTTGAAAATAGCAGATCTACAAGCTCACAATCATGAGCTTGTAGATGGGCTATTTTCAAATGGAAAAATATATATAGGGCTGAAGTGGTTAGAGTATGTTATGTAATAATAATCAAAATCTACATAGTAATTAGTAACTAGTTTTCAAATAATTGCAGTGGCGTAAAAGTACAATATTTGCCTCCGATATGTAGTGGAGTATTAGTATAAATACTGAAAATTGTAAATACTCCATTTAAGTTCCTCAAAATTGTACTTAAGTACAGTACTTGAGTAAATGTACTTGTAGCCACTGTAGCCTATTAATAAGAATCAGCCTATCACAGTTTGCTGCACTTCATTTTGTTACTGTCTTGTTCATCAATAAATAGGCAACTCTTTCAATATATATTTAATCACCTATACATTTTAGCTCTCTGTCATGTATGAATTTAGTAATGTAGCTGTAATCATCACCAACTAAATATGTGTTTTATTCTCTCATAGAAAACCGTGCAATTGACATTTTAACTGGTGGTGCTGAGGCTTTGAGGGATGGAAAGTCCCTTCACATGTCAGACCATGTTCATAATGTGCAATACCATGGCGTTGGTGAAAACGTGCCCTATTGTCTCCTGAGGGCCACTGTGATAAGGGAAACCAGCATCTCTCTAGCACCCTATAAATGTTGGATGATTGTCCACAAGTCAAAGGCATTGCTAGTGGATGCCTTCTGCTCCTGTCCTGCAGGGTACATTGGCTTTGACACAAACAATATCATGTTCATTTTCTTGTTTAATTTAAATATGCTACCACAGTTTGCCACATACTAGTTTCAAAGTATTTTGACCAAGCCACCCTCATTCATTCCTTTTCATACTGTATGTCCTTTCATAATCCAAAGGTTACGTGGCACATGTAAGCATGTGGCATCCCTTTGCCATATGGTCATTGAGAAAGTGGCACGAGGAGAAAACACAACGGTGACTGAGCAGAGACAAAGTTGGCATGCGCCATCCAAGAAGCTGCACAGTGCAGAGTTCCTTGAAAACATTCATATTCAGAAGGTTAAAGGTGATGTTTTGTTTACAGTAATAATTTCATTGATCAACTATTTTGTGTAGCTGCCGGTGTTCTTTTTGCTTTGTTGCATTCTGTTATTCCCTTCTATGAATGTGATACAAAAATGTACACAACTAACTTTATTACAAACAGTACATTTCATATTACTGTCCACTAAGCCCACACCAAAGTCTAGCTGTCCATGTTTTACTCCCCTGCAGCGGTGAAGCCTCAAGGCCTTATTCACTTAAGCCTGCCAAATCATATTACCTACAGTAAGACCAGTTTTTAATTTGCTGTATACTTTTAGGAAACTGTGTAATTGAGGAGACAGTGTGTCGTGCTCGGAGGTTCCAGTTTGACCCTCGTGCACTACCTCACAGGAAAAAAAAATCCATCCACGACATGGACCTTGAGGGGCTCAGGGAAGCTTCAAATGGAAGTGCTGGGATTCTCTGCTACCAGCCAGCTGCCCCAGATCCAGCACATATATTGCCTGATATAAGGGACTGTGGGGTAGTACAGTGGGAGGATGCTATGGAAGAAGACCCACTACAACAAGTGAATGCTGCTCTGCCACCCACTCTCACAGCCCTAGCAGCAGCACACTGCTCTTCCACAGATCAGTTCTTTGATGCAGCTGTACAACCACTGGACCAACATGTTGTTTTAGCTGTGTCTCAGTACACAACAGACCAGGCAAATTCAGATGAATGGCGTGACTACAGAGTTGGGCGTGTTACAGCCAGCAAAGCACATTCAGTGTTTGGAAAAGTGAAACATGATGGAGTAGTAAGCAGCAGGAACACTGCTTTACTGAAAGAAATCATGAACTATATGCCACCAGCTCATTCACCAGCTATCGATTGGGGCAATTACAATGAAAGATATGCTGTGAGCAACTTTGAGAAGCTGAACCGACGTAAGCACAAGGGCATGAAAACGGAGCCCTGTGGGCTTATTCTGT